>NC_134983.1:10606060-10909090 GCF_050947335.1 Megachile rotundata
ATGGACCCCTTCGCCTGCGACGACGAGGGTTTCAGGAGCGGAACGGCTGAGCTGGATGGGCATATGAAGGAAGGCGAGTCCGCCTGCGTGACGATGAATAGCTCTATTAATCAGGTGATGGAGACCATCATCGAGAACACCGGTAGCAGAGACAGGGATCCCTTCGTGATACACGGCGTCAGGGTTCTGTATGTGAAGACTGGAACCACTCCGGGTGGTCCACTGGAGAAGGTGATCTATCGGGAGAAGGGCACAAATCGAAGACCACAACCGCCGCCGATGCAGATGTTCCCAGAGGAGAAGTTCGATGCAACGATAGACATGAGGCCGAGAGTACGACCTTCAATGGACAAACTGAGGGACATGAGTGTTCAGTGTCCAGACTTGATGAAGAAGGCCGAATCGTTCATGATGACGGACGATGAGCCGCGAACTTACACGATCGTAGCACCCGAGCCGCCACCGGAACCGGAGGTAGTCGATGAAGAGGAAGAGGAAGAAGAGACCGAACATGAAGACGAAGGGTTGACGGAGGAGGAAGAAGAAAAACCCGAAATACCTGCCGAACCTACCGAAACTGTGGAACCTGTTACGAGAATCGTCAAAGGCTACAGAGTAATCAATCCTAACCGTTTGGTTGTTCAGGGTTCGAAGAACTGTTTAGACGAAGGTTTTGATTTACCGTCCAGAGGCAAGCAAGGATTGATAACAGCCCTGACGGCCATTGCTTACAGCAAACTGAAGGAGCCCACTCGATGGAGAAACATAGACGTCGATCAAGTTATCGACGTGGCTCACAAGACTTACGTCGAAGTCATAGATTGGATTCGAAAAGGGCGACCCGAGGCGAGGGAAAGAGAAATAGGCGGAGAAGGAGAAGAAGAGGAAGAGGAGGAGGAGCTGGGCGAGGGAGAAGAGGAAGAGCGATTGCTGCCCGCACCGAGTCACTTGGATATTACGATGCTGCCGGTCAGATTGAAACTCGCCGAGAACGATGTGTTTTTTAAGACGAAGATGAAGATCATCCAAGGTGAAGCTAGTCCTCTGGCAAATCTTGCCGAGGCTCTGGAATGTTACTTCAATCGATATCCACAGTTAGTGCTGGAGAATAAGCGATTGATGTATGGAATCTGGAAAGAGGGCGATCACTTCTTCCTGTTCAATCCGTACGGTAGCGACGAGGAAGGTTGGCGTCTTCGAGATTATCCTGCTTCGTTTGCCGTGGTGGGGAGTCTCAACGAACTGACCGATCTCCTTTATGGTATCATGGAGTTCAACGACCCCCTGTTCACGATTCATTTCGTGGGACTAGACACGATACAACCCGGTCTGTACGCGTCCGAGGACCCGGTAGAGGTTCCCGAGGACGCGATAGAACTCTTCAAGACGAGGTTTCTGCCAATCACGGACGACGATTTATCTAAGTTGGAGGCAGAATTGCAGGAACCGGAACCTGAAGAGATAGAGGTTATAGAGGACATCGTGCTAGGAGAAGAAGAGGAAGAGGAGGAGGAGGAGGAAGAAGAAGGCAGACGTCGCGGTAGACAGGTTGTCGAGGAAGAAGAGAAACCGCTGGTGGATCCTTTGCTCGAGATCAAAGAACAGGATCAACCCGATGCTCCGTATCGTTTGAACCTGATTCTGCTGACGTCCAACATGAAGGTCTTGGAGGAGAACGATCACGAAGAGAAACAGGTGCATGAGCAGATAGCAATGGAGAAGCTGAAATACGATCACCCGCCACCTTACGTGATGCCCTCGAATAAAACGTTGATCAAACTTCTCGAAGCGAAGCGAGCGAAGAGATCGGTTCCATCTTTGGTCTCGAGGTTCTCCATCGATTCCCGATTAGACGTGAAGAAGAAAGGAGGAATGGCTTCGATATTTATGTCGAAATCGGCTCTGGTGATGACCTTTCCCGACTCGGGGGACGATTCAAAACCCTCGAAGATGATTAAACTGTCTCCGCAGAGATACTTGTATTCTAGAATTCTGCCGATTTGTTTGATGCCTCTCAGAGCCATCAATGATATGTATATTCATCACGAAGGACAGGGGCAAGCGACGGAAGAAGAGCACAAAGATAAGAGCGACTTCGTTCTTGAAGATATACCGGAAGTACCTGTAGGAATCCGGATACGACCGCAGTTATTGCCTCTTGGACCGACTATTAAGACACCGTTGCAGGAGAAGAAACCGCCTACTTGTGTTGAAAAGAAGAAACGGAAATGTTTACTGGCTAAAGTCGACGAAGGAGATGTCCTGATGGAGAAGATCCTTTGTAACACCGAGGATCTGTTGTTGGAATTATTCTTTCCGGGATTCAAAGCGAAAGTTCAGGTTTGTAATCTAAACTTTTATTTTACTTCGAAATCGTTACAAATTCGATTGGGAACGAGATCGTAAAATTACCATACACATTAAAGACGACAATAATATTTATTGTAGTCGTAAATTGTCAGATCTGGATTTTGTGTAAAAGACGTAGAGGTCGTAAATTTAGTTTGCTTATTTTGTATTTAAACGATATTTGCGTCGCTTTTCGTTTAAAAAATTCGACTTTACGTTCCGGTTGGTTGTTGCGACAACAGACACCTGAGGAAAGAGCCGCTGATGAAAGATCAAAGACTTCGAGCAAAGCACTGCTGGACGCTCCGAGATCAACGATACGAAAGAGTGCGGTAACTGTTCAGAAGAAAGGAAAGCGGCAACGCGATGCAGCTCGTTTGCAAGTAAATGCAAGATCAATTACGAAACATGTTTCGTATTATACTATACAACTATTCTATTATATTACTACACCACTAATTTGCTATTTTATTATTTTACTGCATCATTGTTTTATTTTTTACTAATTCGCTAAATTACTAAGGACTCAAACATTAAATGTTGCCGTATTATATATTAGCATCCACTTATTAATGCACTCAATAATTTTCCTTGTTATTCAAAGCTGACCGCAGACGGGGTTCGAGTACTTCAAGGCAACATGTGTTTGGAGAACCGAGCCGAATGCGAAACGTGTCACTTCAAATCCTGTTTCTTTTCCGCGTTACTTTGCGTCCTGGCGAAGATCAAATTAGACCCGGATAATTTTCGTCCAACTACGCTGGACCAGCTGGTTTTCCTCGGCGACAAAATTTATCAGCGAACAGGAAAGCTTCGATACAAGCCGTACCGATGGTATGATCACATCGAGATCCTTGATACGATGTACAATGTAATCACGAAGCAAGCTGTTTACGCGGACCCGGAGAACTGTCAGGAGGACGAGCTGCAGTTCATAATAGAATGCTTCTTAGAGAAAAACAAGACGGGCATTCTCGTCTTCCCGAATTGTTCGTACGCCTTCTGGACAGCGAACGATCGATTTTACCTGTTCGACGCTTACGCGTGCGACGAGAATGGTAACGCCAGCGACGAGGGATTCTGCTGTCTGATGGAGTTCTGCGACCTGGATGAAATGATGAAGAGAATCGAGCGCACCCTCGACGAGAAAAAGAAACAACCGTACCGAATTTACGCAGTCTGCATAGCCCACATGGAGTCCAAAAAACGCAAGAAGAAACGGAAGAAGAAGGTGTTCCGTTGCTCGGAGAAGAAAATAGAGCCAGAGGTACGTCCAGAAGAGCCACCCGAAGAGGAGCTCTCCACCGAGTCGGAGGTCTCCCTGATCGAACAGTCGGACTGGGTGAAGGGTGACTCGAAAACGAGCCTCGTGTACGACATGACCATCCCAGGCTTCGCTCCCATCAAATACTACAACGCTTCCATGCTGGACGTGATCGTTCTGGAGAACGAAATCACTACTCCGAGGTTGGCGCCCTTCAAGAAGTCTTCGCTGAGGCTGACGAAAGGCATGGACGTGTTCGAGGCTACTAAACTGTTGGTCAGAAGGAGAATCTACGACAGGAATTTCAAGCCTCACTCGGCGGTCACGACCCCGTTGGATCTTTGCGTTATAGCCTGGTCTTTGATCCACGATCCCATCACATGGTCCGTGAGGACTGTTAGAGGGTTGTTCGATGCTAGCGTGGATTACACATTCGACAGCCTCTTAGCCACCGAAGACTCGACCGTGGCGGACATGACCGATGGTCTTCTGCCAGAATTCGAGATAGCCAACTACGTATTCAGGGTGGTGTTCGTGCCTCTGCATTATGGGACCCTGTATTCCGTAGAAGGTTGGAACCTTTCCATGTCCTTGCAGAAGATTTTCGAAACCCCTGCGTACTCTGGAGCGATCATAGTCTGCGGGGATGCTCATGTGGGAGTGATGAGGAGGAACGGGAACTGTTTCGCTTGGTGGACGGTCAGGAGGACGAAGAACTTGAGGTTCGTTACTACCGTGGATATGAAGGAGTTCTTGAAGCTGATCGTTCAGGAGATCAATCAGCCTGACGAGGCGATGTTCGTGATGAGAGTGATCACGGTGTCTTATGCTCAGAAAGTAGATCCTGATTGCAGCGATACTAAAGGGCTTCACGAACCGGTGGTGCCCAGTTCCTCTTTGCCGGAAATTCATCGAATGCCCACCGAACCTTATAATCTTGAAGCGATCTTCAGACCCACGGTTCCGGACTCTAAACCTATCTTCGTGCTCGGAACGGTTGCTTTTAACAACAGGGATGCTGTGATCGAACCGCGAGTCAAAAGATGTTACTTCGTTGCTATTTTAGCGGTGATGGTGAACAGGGATATTATCCAAAGCCCCATACCGGGGATGGTGGATAAAATTCTTGAGGTGGCTGAGGCGGTGTACAGGGAATTCTCGGAGCCGAAGTTTCATACTAAGCATATTTTACGTAATGTTACGCTGATGAACAGGATATTCGATTTCCGTGATTGCGCGTCACCTTTGGTTACACTCACGCTAAATCCTCGGACCATGAGGACGGATTATTACGTTCAAGTTAGTTTTCTCTTTGTTATTTTTTAAACGATGTTTTTATGATGCAGGGTGATTCATGTTTTCTGTATCCATAGTATTTATTAAATCTCTTATTAATTGAATTCTGACTTACACAGTAATTTGCTTCTTATATTAGAGATGAACAAATTTTAAAGTTACGAATTTTCTGATAAATAACCGCCATCAATTATTTGACAGTTAAGAAGACATCTGCGAAAGTACTTCAAATCGCACACAAGCGGCATTTTACAATTCACGAACTGCTGCTACGGTTTCTGGTACTCGAGAGCTACGAATGCATACTACTACTTAGATCCTTATCAGTGCAACGAGAAAGGAAGAAGAGTATCGAGCAATGGCAAAGCATGTCTTTGCATATTTCCAAGCATCTGTCAAATGGTGAAGAACATGTGTCTGAATCAGTTCGAAGAGACGACAGGTTTCTTCATTCACCGAATTCACGTGGACTCGATCAACGTACCAGCCTCTAAGACCTTCAAGGAGGATCCGATGTGGTTGTACGTAGATTACCACTGGAACTTCAGGCACGCTCCCAGCATCGTGAAATCTAATACGAGGAAGAAGAAGGACGTCGAAGAGGACGAGGATCAAACGATGAAACAATTCTGGAATAATTACGCGGTTGAAGTATCCAATCTAATTTATTCAGCTTGGGGTACGATCGGTTCGTATGATTCAAGATTCGGCGATCGTGCTGGGAAAAATCAGGCCGCCATTTGCGTGGCTGTGCTGGCCATGCAATATCTGAGTCATCCATCGAGATGGGGTCCCGCCATATTGGACTCTGCAGTGATCTGCGGAGACTCCTATTACACGGAAAGCTTGAGGAGCTCTTTGAAAAAGTACACCAAGTATTTCAACGTGTTCAACTTGCAGCCCAGCTTCAAGATCTTCCCACACTCGTGGTCCATCGATTTCAAGGAAGGCATCTGCGGCATCCTTTATGGCGCCAAAAACCGAATGAGTCTAGCCAACTCGTTAGTGTTAGCCTTCGAAGAATCACCGAACGTTCTGATCGAGTGTAACAGGATCACGTTAGCCGTCTTGGCAGCCAAAGATGGATACTACGTAGCGGATCCCTGCTGGGTTGGACCTCCCTTATTCGAGAGGGATCGCGGCGCAATTTACGTGCTACGCTGCAGGAACATGAACTCACTTGTCTACGCGATTATAAAGATGCTCAACACGAACCAGAGGCTCGATTTTCGTTTGACACCTGTCTTGTTCACGTTCGAACAAGAGGACTTCAACTTCATGGACAGTAAAGTCCGTGAGACGAAGAAGAAAGTCCTGCTGGAGCCTGTGAGAACCACTCCAGGAAAGGTGGATGAACCTGTTGCACCGATACCGGGTGCTCATTCGACTCCCGAAGGAGACTCTTACCTTTTGTACAATAACAATTTCACTACTGGTTTGTTGAGGGGTCACGAGCTGGAAAATCCCGAATGGCCTTCGGTCGAACCAGTCCTGGAGGAGGAAAACAAGACCAGCATGCACGTCAGCACCACTTGGCACATTAATCTGGGACAAGCCGTACCTCTGGAGAAACCCACACCCGTGTTCGATCCGGATGCCTTAAAACATGTACCGGAAGAGTGCGAGGCTCGCGTTGTCGACTCCTTCGAGCCGCAGGTTCCGGTCGTGAGATCTGTCACCGAGTTCCTGACTGCCTGCAACGATTATCCTAGAGTCGTGGACTTCGCTGCCGATCGTGTTCTGAAGAACGAAAGGCCCCTTCATTGCACCGCTGCCCGAAGCTTCCTCACGGAAACTGCTCGAGAAGAATTCCGAGCGTGGACGAAGGATATGGCCAAGAATGTCTATAAAACGTATAAGCATCGACTTCCTAGAACTAGCGAACAGAAGGATGGTGCTGGAGAACGTGCGAGTGCTATTCATACGATTACCGAAGAAGAGACGGAGGAGAAGGATCATCCCGGTACCCCAAGAGAAGCTGCGTCGGTGGTGACGGCAGGAGAGGATACGGCGACGGAGAGAGAAGATACGGTGACGGAGGGAGAAGATGACACGGAATGGGAAGATGAAGCGGAAACTACTGCCGGCGAGGATTAAAATGTTGATTCGAAAGGAGATCAAGGGATACAAGGAGATCCGTGGTTACGGTAATCTCTTGCTGTATTGTCAAGGTGGAATTAATTCTGGAAACTGAAAATGTAGTTCTGTCCTATAACCCTCGAGAATTTGTGAGATGTTTGATAAGTTTGATGTGCAAAGAAAATTGAAAAATATGGAAAGTAAACTTGATATTTTGTCTCAGTTGATATTTTGTTGACTCTGTATGATATTTTATTGGTATTTGAAATTCCTTGAGTTGTAAAATATACATTTCCTACAAAATAAAGCGTGTAATCTATATTATTTATTATTTCATTTTTGTGAATATTTATCAATTTTTTTATTTGTCCACATCACCGCGTTTGAACGGAAGAACAAGTTTTTTCTTTATTTAAAAATGATGATATTCTTTATCGGAACAAATTGCTATTTAGGAAATGATCCAGTGAACGCGATTATTCCGTCATCCTGTTGAATACACGTTTTAAAAGATGAGATAATCGATAAAATAAAAAGTTGTTTACCTTGATGAAAGCATCTGATGTCTTGGGAAAATTTATTCAACGTCAACGGATAATCACAAAGACGCAAAGAATTTCTTTGTACGACATACACTTTCAAGGGATCAATTACACGAGCTTGTTAATCGAGTCATAATTTATTTGATGGGTAAAAACAGGCATACACTAATAATTAACGCCTTAATCACCAATGCCACATATTCGCGATTGATGTCTATAACTTTTTATTTTATTGTCCTTTATATAACTTACATATTACAACTTGCCCAGTCATACTTTTGCAATGTCAATTATTTTAAAATTATGTAAAAATATTCTTTTAAATATACATAAGTTTGAAAATAATTACTATATTGTTAAATTTCAAAATTTCGTTTATTTAACATGAAAGTGATTTACATTTTTATTATACTTTTAATTAGCACACAACTTAATTATTTTTGTCACGTATAAACATATACAATTTGATTACCAATCCACAGAGGAACAGGAGGTGAATCATGTACATTGTAAACGATATTTAATAGCATATTAATTTATTACGACAAACAGTATTTATAAGTAAATACAATTAATATTAAAAATTGTACATTGTAAAAACAATTCTCTTCGTTTAATAAAAGCATTTTATGAAAGAAAACGGTTCAAAAGTTGTTAATTTATCTTAATATACTTGATCACATATACCATTCCTGTGAACAATTTCAGGAAATAAAAACAAATAATTATTACAAAAAACGTAAAACTTACAATAAAAAGTAGATAAGTTGAATCTTGTATTGGCTGCAAATAAGAGTAAAAGAGGTATATCCAGGTCAGTTCACGAAATTTGACACAATTATTATATTGAAAGACATGCAATTATAAATATCAATAATTAATATCAAGCATAATAAGATTATTACACAAATGATGTACAAGTTCATAAAATTGTCTTGAAATTATTGTAACACCCAAATTTGTAACAACTCGAATTTTCTGTGCAAATTGAAGTTTATAGGAATTTTTAAGTAGTTTACAAAAAAGTTGTTGGGAAATTGAGAATAGAGTGGTTGTTAAAAATTGCATCAACTTTCGTGAATTCCGATCTTTACTGATCTCGAGAAGAAATTGCACACGAAAGATATAATTAGGCTTCGTCGTTGCATTCAGGATATACTTTCGCGACCCAGCATCGGCCATTTGTTTCTACACACGAGGTATTTCATTTTCCGCTTGCTCAATCTTCAACCTTAAGGTGGTTGTATCGCGAACACATTCATTATGAAACCACCATCGAATTTAATTGGATGCAAATAATAATGTCTAAACACTGACGAAATTCCGAAAAGACTACACATATCGCACCTTGCATTCAAATGGATGACATAGTAATTGGCAATATAAAGCATTCTCATGTAGCGCTTGGAAGTGTGCGAAGTTAATTCAAAAATTCTTACATTTGTAAACACCTAAATTTAAAAATGGAAGTCGAAAGTTTAATTTCTAAATTTAAAAATTTCAAAAATTGAAATCTTTATTCTGAAAATTTGTAAATATAAAAATTTGAAAGTTTACGAATTTTTCAATTTGAAAATCTCGACTCTGTTATGAAAATCTATAAATTTAAAAATCTGAGAATTTGCTTTGTAATTTTTTAATTTGACGATGTTTGTGCATTTTATAAAAAGAATGTCAAAATGTCAGAAGTTTAATTAAAAAAATTTTAGGGCAAAATTATTTTTTAATAGTTGGGCAATTTAGTGAATCTAGGAACTTATAATTGTGAGAATGGAGTAAAGTTTTTAAGTTGATTTTTGCGATGCAACCATCTTGAATCTTCGAACGATTATTGGACGAGTATAAAAGGCAAACGGTTAACACTAACATTTATGGTAACGCAAATTTATTTATCCGCGTAAACACACTTTCTTTAAAGTATTTCTTCTGTTCTGTAAAACTACGATGGACAAACTAGTTTTGAATGTTCGCTATTTAGAATATGAATTCTAAATGCTACGAGTAAAATGATTGGAAGTTAAACTGTTTGAAAGAAATCATTGTTCCTGTGTTTTGATAAAAACTGTTTTTTTAAAAATCAGTGCGTTCTCTTAAATCTGTCAAACATCTTAACATTAATCAAATTTGTCATATTGTTCGATAAACAATAGGTATTAAGTCATATACCTTCTCTTACAACTATAAAGACTTATTTAAAGTAACTTAGAAAGTAACTCGTAAAAAATACTAGAAACTACAATTGATCCTTGGATCCTTTTCAGTCAAATGCAATGGTACGATGAAACTTATTGAATCCTCGAAGTGGGTCCATCGTGACCCGTTCCTAGTTTTTACTAAAAATAAGCTAAATTTTAAACGAGTTTTCATATAATTAAACATTATAATGTTTAAAGAAATAGTTTTATAAAATAGAAGTCTTAGAGCTAAAATAACAAATTGAGAAAATGGAAGTGGAATCTAAAATTAAATTTAAATTATTACAATCTGATTCGTAGTTGGTTAATAAAAACACTTAATCTATAATTTATTTCTAATTTAAATTGCCTTACTATTATAATAAAAATTTCAGAATTTAAAAAATGGAAGTAAAATGGATTTTAAAATCAAACTAACATTTTTTCTCAACTAAAGCCTTAAATTATTCTTACATTTGCTAACAATTACAAAATTTAAGAAGTAACAATAGCCTAAAATTAATTTTAAATTATTGCATCCTTAACGACCCGTAATCTAAAAGTTAAAAAATTATTGAAAATAAGTACGATTGTTTCCCATTTAAATTACATTACTATTGCAACTGACATTAAAAAAATTAATGTTTCATCGTACACTTACATTTTTCAAGTTCTCTACAAAAAAAAATAAATTAAAACGCATATGCACGTATGACAAAACAAATGATTTCTTATTTCTATTCTCGTTGAACTGAAAAGGATCGCCACAACGAAACGCGTGTTTGTTAATGATGAAAACATAAACGTTTGATTGTTTGCAAAATCTACGTTCAACCGCGAACGATCGTTTTCTCTTTTTATTCCTTAGGCGCTTCTTCCTCTGTTGCTGGTTTCGTGTACAGAATCTCCGCGTATTCTGTTTTATCTTCGTTGAGAACACGAGGAGCAACGACACCTTGCTGTTGCTGCGTCAAGTCCAGCTCTGCATAAACTATTCCTCCTTCACCCGTCGAAGGATTAGGTTTATTCTCTTGTGTAGCCGGCACTGAGCTCTGAAGCTGCAACATTCAAATTTCTTCGTTAACTAATACATTTATCTCTCTCTCAATTTACACGATGCAGTAGCGAATACGCCATATTGGTTTTAGTGTATATCCACTTCTAACCTCGTATTCCACCTTTAATATAATTGTTTTGCAGAGCATTTTTGCTTGGAAACAAAACTGTTATTATTTATATCATGATTACAACTGAATTGCATTATTTATGTTATCCTACATTTCTCTCATTTACTTTTATTTATTAGGTGATATTTAGATGTTCAAGAACACAACACCTACATGAGGTGAGAAGCACACGTGTGAGAACACATGGTTTTGCGATTCGAAATCAATAAAATAGCTGATGAATATAGAAAGATTACCATCGAATTGAGTTCATGAGTTAAATATTGTCAAAAAATAAAAAATTACCTTTTCATCGTCGACAGTAACGACAGTTCTCATAGTATCCGTGTCAGCACCCGATACTTTATCCTTGTTGCGTTTGAACAGCCGCGACAAACTGATTTTCGATTTTTTCCCGCCCTTCGATCCATCCACTTCTGTTCTCGAGTAACGGCCGGCACTTTCTGTATCGCTTCTATGATTAACATGAATAAATATATCAAAGTTTGTCCAACTTTGTAACCCATATTTTCATTGTTTTTGTAAGCGACAAGGCCGTATCAGACGAAACAATTTTTCAATACGAATCATTGATGGAAAATATTAAACTTGTTTGAAGATTTTCATGTATGGTTCAATATTTTATTTTTATTCAACTTTTGATATGAATTGAAAGTAAAATATTGTGAGTATGGAAATTTTTATAATTCTTCTAGAGAAGTGTAAGAATATCTCTGAAACGATAGAAAATGAAAACGAAATTTAGTGAGATAAAATGGCGTAGATGCAGGAAATGATGCATGTTTAAAGATTTCACAATTTTAAGACTACCATCGTTATTTTTAAATATTTACTTTTTGAATATAACCTTTTTATACATTAACCAATGTATTTCGTTATTCTATGTAAGAAGTTTTAAATGACAAAAAAAAGTTGCAAATAGTTGTAAAAATATTAAGTTTGAAACGTCTCCACTTTGATACCCACATCACGCGACGCTGTATTCGTCGCCATTTTGTCTCGTGGAACTCTCATTCCATTACCTCTACCGTTTAAGAATTCTAATCTAATTGTTTGACGCATTCTTCAGACTTAATTATCTGATTATAATAAGAAGTTCTCATTACTAAATCAACTGCAAACAGGACCATTACATAACGATTACGTGTTAGCTATCGTTGATTAGTATTTATCTTTTTGTTTGTCTGCCGTCTAGTTTATGAAAATGTTAACGATTCCAGACGATGGTGACTAATTATAGCACACAAACATAATGCCACCTAAAGTATCTTCAAATAATTACAATACTGTTAAAAACAACAGAAAATATTAGTTTTATATTACTTCTACATTGATAATATATTAATATATGTTCGTTTCAGAGTGCAGTTATAGTGCAATAAAATATATGCAATAAATTAAGAATTCAAGATTAAATAGCTGTTTATGAGAGAAAGGAATGTCTTGACTCACGATTCATGGAATATTTTATTTCGAGAAGTCGAAGGAAATGTTTATTACTTCGCTTTTCAATCGAACGTTCTCGAACTAAATTCTCGTGCGTAGATGTGTTAAAAAATCTTCGAACGTATGGGTGCAAAGGTTACTTCTCAGCTATTAACTCTTTTAGTGTCGAGCAACAATGTCGAGCAAAAAATTAACTCGTTTAGTGTTAGCAACATTTACAAAATTCATTTATTTTTGTTCCTTTCTGAATTTTGTGCATATCTTTACCATCTTTTGTTTCGAATCTTACCAAATTTTTAAAATTACGTTCAGTTTCTTTTTCACTTAGGTACAACGCTAAAAGAGTTACTCAATGAACTACTAAATAGAATTTCACTTACAAATTATGAATAATAAACTAGATAGTATCGAAGCGCCGAAGGGACGTGTTACAATTTCAATTGTTATCTAGCGAGATCGATTAATAATACATACATTGCAACAGCATACAGAAAAGCAATTATAGCAGAAGTGTGAAGATCGTAAAGCGTGATAAGCGTGCGATTGCAATTGATGCGACACGATTTCCTTGGAAAATCTATAAATCCTTCATAGTTTAGTTGCATGAAAATGAATATTAAAATCAAACCTCTCGCAAAAAAGTGCGATTCAGTTTTTTCTATTTTCATAATCGGTTTATAATCGACGATATTTCTTTTTTATGTACTCGATCGTTACGATATGTATACTACGATCGTTAATGAACCGTTGAAATGTTAGTTCTGAGACTTTCGATACGAAATGATGATTTCACATTGACATCGGCGTAAGCTTATTTTTCCATTTCCGAGGAAAAAAATGGAGAACAAAAAAGAGAAAGAAAGGCTTGCCTTTGCCTATTGTCATCGTCTGTGGCTTTTGATTTCTCAAAACGAAGTAGATTTACGCTTGCCGCCGGATCCGCTATGTCTCTGATCGTGTTCGATTTCCTGGATAAATATCGATAACCGATTGATCAATCAGGTTGAATCGGGATCAGACGCGCTCGTTTCATTCGACCGTTTTCCTGGCTTATTTTATTGCCATATGCGTTGTTTAATCACGGCTACAATTTTCTACTTAAATATTTGGGAAAACGAGGAATATGATGCCTAGAACAATTCCATTGGATATTTGTTGTTAAATTGGAAAGAAATTAGAGAAATAAGTAAATAGGATATCTGTGCAAAGGTGATGTACAGGACGCCTCACAAGTAGTGTAAGTCTCTCGAATGGAGGGTAGTTGACGCGGAAAACGAAGACCAATCAGAGCGCGGGGATTACGCGTGCGCAGCGAGAGCGACACCCTCGAGCATAATGGCTGCGGGGGCGTAATCCTCGTGCTCTGATTGGTCCACGTTTTTCCTTAATAATTCAAAAACGAAGCTTCATACCCCATTTTTGCAAAGGGAAATCTTATTCAGAATCGCGTCAGCTACCCCCCATTTTAGGGACTTACACTGGTTGTGAAACAACCTGTATAAGATATTATAACAGTATACTATCATGTTATATCAGTCCGTGGCCATGGAAATTTAGATATTTTGGAATCTAGGAATGATGGTTATTTGAAAATTTGAGAATCTGATGTTTTAGAAGTTTCATAACTTGAAAATTTAAAAACTTGGGAAGATTTAAAATTATAAAATTCGAACTGAAGAAATTTTACAAATTTGCGAATTTAAAAATATGGGAGTTTAAGAACTTGAAAATTTAAAAATTTGAAAAATTTGAAATTCTGCTCAATAAATTACAATAATTACAATAAATATAAATACTTAATTTATCTTCTATACGATTAGGTAAACTTTTACATCGACTATAAAGCAGATATATCGAAAACTGCAAGATGTCAGCACATGTTTCGGAACAATATACTCTGTCAGGCGAACGGTCGAGTTTATCACGGAATTCTTTGTACAGGAAAGCACCAGCAAGAAAAAAGAATATTAGTAAGAAACTTTGGTGCAAAATACTGAGACATCGAAAGTGCATTGTGCTATCACATGAAATCTAATAGAACTAAAAATCCTATAATGAAGAGATACTCACGACTCGCCAAGGTTCCGAGACGTTGAGGTACCTGAAAATAATCGAAAGAAACCACGATTGATTTATAATAATTATCGAACAATGAAATCACGTGATTAAAGGACGAAAGTTGAGATGGGATGGCATATTTTCGTGTACGCTCCTGTATATTTAAAACAAATGTTTTATTTCAAAAATCATATAATACCTAAGTATAATATCATAGCGATGAATGAACTTACAGTTAATTACATACAGCTCTTCTATATATTAATTTCATTTGAATTCTTAATTAGATTTACTCCTGCCTATTGCGTTGTATCTACAAAGTACAGATACAAAATGTTCATGTCCATTTCGTATTCGTTTCAATGTGTGATCGCAATGTGTTTTTTCTGTGTGTATAAACCTGTGACGTACATACATACGGTATGTGTATTTACACACGTGTGTACGCTTAAATACGCACGCGTGTGTGCTGATCGTATTCCATTTATCGACCGTGTAACATTCAAACTTCATCCTCCGATTCAATTTTAATCTCTTTTCGTAACCGTTTTTATCGCTTTTCTTCTCTTTTTATTTTTTAAACTTTAATGCAGCGATCTCTGAAGTATTCTTAAAGTGTTTTCTCCTTCTCGATAAATTCTGTTTAACATTGGGCCCTCGTTACAAATTAAAATTGAAAAATGTTACCTTGACTGAACAAACGAAAAATCATCGTTGGATTTCAGTAGCCATTTTTGCTCTTCTATAGTCGGTGAAATGACATTCTAAAAATGTTTCAGAGAACACCATACTCAGGTATTCGCAATCGTTATCTCCATCATCTTTTTATAGTCTTATTTAATACCTAGACTTAACATAAATATATGTATATATATAATATATATATACTCCATTGTATGGCCAACGATCATGCTTTCTTATAATATTACAGTAAAATCTTTCTCCCGTTAATATCGCATGTTTTACAAATCTTCAACTTCGAGCTTTCATGTTTCGCAATGAAAGAAAATATTTCAAAAAAAGTTCGCATGCGTATGTTCATACAGGATATTGCATGTTTTTCATTTTACACGACGATATATTTTGCGATGGCTTCTTATCTTGTTTTTAAAATGAATTCTGTCGTTATTTGTTGCGGTATATGGTGCATATGTATCTGTATTTAACAATGTATGATAAAAACTGGATAAATGCTTTATTGATCTGGTGAGTAGATTTATGGAATATGGGATATTTCAGATATTGTGTGTTAGAGATTTAAAAATTTTCAAAGTTATAAATTTTTATATTTTCAAGTTTTTTAATTTTTTAATTTCTAAGTTTTACAATTTCGACTATTTTTAGTTGCTATATTTCCAATACTGAAATCCCCAAATTTTCAAGTTCCTCCAATTCTCAAATTTCCCAAACTCTCGAAATTCCCAAAATTCTTAAATTTCCAAAATTTTCTAAATTCTTAAATTCTCCAGATTCCCAAAAATCTAAAATTTCCCAAATCTTCTAACTCCCCAAATCTCAAAATCCCAAAATTCTCAGCTCCCCGAAATTCCCCGAATTCCCAAAGCTCCTAAATTCCCAAATTTCCCAAATTTTCTAACTTGCCAAATCCCAAAATCCCCAAATTACAAAATCATTAAATTCACAAATACCAACTCAATAAACACCTTGTATCTTCGTTTAATCCACCGCAAAAATATGTCATCAGTGTATAAAAAAAAATGCAAGACACTGTACACACATGTACAACACATAAGTCCATACAAATGCTAGTATCTAAGCGTACAAATACAACCGTAGCATGATCATCGCGATTTAAATAATAGTTACAATTAATCGTAAAGCCTACTGGACCATCTACATACATTTGCCCTCACAAAAATATGCCCACAATTAATTCTTTACATCGAAAGCATTTTCCGAATGAAACAGAAGCTCATAAACATTCGTTCAAACGAATCTTCGAACGGTTCTCATATTTTATACATTTACTATATTCGCGGGCAAACGTATGTATGTTCAGACTGGCCTTATACAAATAATGAACCACATAAATCAATTACAAAATAAGTGTCTTAATATCGTTAAAAATGTACCGCAAGGAATTCTTTCTTCATCTTCATCTTCTTTTTTTTTGTACATCAACGTATTCACGCATAATATTTTTAAACACACACGCTCGCACACATTCATTCTCTCTTTCGCGTACAATCGATTATCGTTTCGACGTGCCTTCATTGTAGCTGTACGCGAAGGCTGAACAGGTTGAACGTTTTATAGTAGACGGCAACGAAATCCCGTCTGCGTTTCGTTGATTTCGTCGTTTATGCTGGTAAAGTCTTTGAAAAATTCATTTCTCGTGCCTAGAAAAGGGAATCGTGAGGGACTTCGAGGGAAATGGACAAATTTGTCTCGGTTTGTTCGTGAAAGGATTCTGAAATTTTTCGGTGCGTATCTTTGGCAGTGACCTTTTACCTTGCTGGTTCTTTGTCCTAAGTTTTCCACCGTCTTGCAGTTAAACTGACCATTACGTTAAAACTTTTCCATTGCAAAAGTTTCATTTATATTAAGAAACAATTAAGAATTTGAACGTTATACGCGTCTTGTAAAGTTCGTAAATAATTTTCTCGTTGCAAGGGTTAATCTAGTATGGAAAGAAATACGATTCGCCATAGAGGAAACGTTTATGTTTCTTTAAACGTGTTACAAGAAATATTCGTAAATCAGCTGTAAAAAGATTTTAATCCTCAAGGCACTAAAACGATTTAATCACTTGTTCGTGGAATAGCCAATTTAACTGCAACACTCGTAAAATGCGGTTCCAAAGCTTCTCAGAATTCGCTATTTTCCTTGTTACTCGATCATGAACACCGTAAAATGGTTGAAGATTGCGTGTAACTTGGCCTCGCTTGATCTTTTCCTCGAATCATCCCCTCGCGTGTGTAATAAGATGTTTCCATTTTACACGATAATACGCAGTATTCGTATAAATAATAGGTACCCTTAACAGCTACTCGTGGTCCGTGAACGACGAATTAAAATACATCCCTTTTGATTAACCCTATTTGCAAACTATTAAATTCTCTTTCATTCTCCAATTTTAGAAGTATAACAATTTTCCAATATACAAATTTCTGTATTTTCAGATTCAGAAATTTACATCGGTTTAAATTTTCAAGTTCTTGAACTTTTTAATGGAGAAAACTTCTTGGTTAGCTTCAAAACTGACTTACTCACTGGTGCAAGTGGATGATAAGATAATTAATTGTTTCATGCACACCTCTGTAATTGATTACTAAATGCAATGACTATAACTACAACTATCAATCAATTAATCTGTAACCATAAATAATTTCTTGTAATGAATGCTAAATTCGAAACTAATCTGTAATCAGTATTTAATAAATTATAAACATCTGAAGGGTTACTCTAAGTAATCATTAATCACAACAATAACTGACAGAGACCATTAATCATTGCTTGATTTCACGAAGCGATAATCTTTATTAAAATTATCCCTAATTTCGGTGACTGGGTTAAACGGAAATGTAGAAACGTGCGTCGTTCACGAAACACCGATACGCGAACACGAATTCAGCCTCTTCCACGGCACAAACAACTTCGACATGGCGAACAACGATACAAAGTACATAATTGGCAACGTACAACCACGTGAAAGATCGATTTACCATTTCTATCCAACGTTCCGCCGTTTCTCTGCGTCCGCCATTTTCCATTCACGATTGGAAGAAACGATCGCTGTTATCGTTTCTCGCGAATTCTCGCACACGCTCAAAACGTATATTACTTAAATCCTTATTACTCTGACCGACGAATAGTCTTCCTCTCAAAAATGTTCACGAATAACGACAGGTCGCTCGGCAATTGGAGTGCAAGTGGATAAACAAGTATTCAGTTTAATATTTACGAGTTGCAAGCCAAGTGCCCTCGACACAGAATATATATCATATATTCAATACTATTATAATTCAATCTCGTACCATAATATTTATAATATATTTATATATATATATATTTATTTATTTATTCATTTCATATATATATATATTTAATATATACAACACGCAGTAATCTCGATCGTCTTCATCCGACCAGTTCCTTCGATCGACTTTAAAAAAAACCGTACACCTTTCGTCATTTCACATTTTTTCTGCATCGTGTAAAAATTCTGCTCTTAAACGACTCGTATGGAACTCGTTGGACAAGACGATGCTTCATTTTGTAAGTGAAAACACGATCGCATATGGGAAAAAAGTGAAGGAGTGTATGTGCAGAATTCGGAAACGTTTCGTCAACTAGTGACAAAGATACAGGGTTCGATTCTCTCGCTTCTCCCTCTTTTATATTTCTATCTTTTTTCTTTCTCTTTCGCAACTTCCCTATTATCTGTATTCTAATAATTCTTCCGTACCACGCTCGTGGACACCTACGTCAAGTTTCTTTCCAAAGTGTATCGTGTAATATGTTCGTGGTGTGTGAGTTCTGTCGCGATGACTGAGCTAAGCAAGGATTCGTACAAAAGTACAAAGAACACTTATTGTCGACGGGAATGATAATGAAATTACGAAACACACTATGTCGAAAGTATCCGAATCGCGGTTAGCCTTATATTTAATTGCTCCTTAGATTTGCTCGAGTCGAGGATGAACTTAAGCTTTATCGGAGTCCTCGCAAAACTTCACTCTTTTAAAAATTATTTTTAACGTTCATTAAATATCCAGATTAAAGATATTTGCATTATCCATTGTCATTATTCGATTGCACGAGATTTATTATTATTCTCAGTGCATCGAATGGTTAAGATAATTAAATGTTTTCGCTCGAATAAAAAAAGAAAGATTCAGATCAGGACATCGATGACGCACGAGAACGGTAATTAACGATGAGATTGATAAATAAATGAATTAATTATATCTGTTAAGATAGATAAGCATTTATGAAATACCTGTTTCGCGAGGACTCCGCGGTTCGTAAGCAGTTTCGAAACATCGATTATTTCTATAATAGAAATCATTCGCGACTACACCCATCGTGAAATCACAATGAACAGCGGTATAAAAAGGCCTATTTAAAAAATTGCTTTCGGTAGAAAAACTTCGATATTCGATGAAATGCTTCCAGTCTTTGACGCCACGTGAAAGTTGATGTTGGATGGATGCAGTTCTTTTTAATTTTTTAGATGACCATTGCGGTGTTCTACGTTTTGTTCACCGTTCAAATTATTGAAGGTTTATATAGTTTTAGAAACTTTTAACTTTTGTAATTTTCGAGTTTGGAAATTCTTAAATTTTCAACTTTACAAAACTTGAAATTTTTTAGAACTTAGAAAAAGGATCGAAAAATTGAAGAATTAAGAAGTTAAATTTTGGAAGCTTGAGAAATAATAAAAATGATCACATAGGGAAATATGAAACTTTAGAATTCTAAAATCGAGAAATTTTGAATAAACCCTTGAATAGAATATTAAATATCCGATACGAAAACCCGTAATAAAAGAAAATTCTTGAACGGTCAACAATCGTATTGAGAACGTATCGGAAAATTTCGATAACCTCAGTCGAGTCGAATCGCGATTGATCGCGAAATATTAATAGGTGTACTCGTGAAAAACATTTTTTTTTGCAAATGGTCGTTGAATAGATTGAGCGTGCAACATTGATACACCGCGTACACGTATCGAGTAAAAAACAGTGACGTTATTAAAAATCGAAGGAAATTAACAGGGTCCCGTATTTCGAGACATCTAATCATTTCCGATCTAAATAATACTGTCCGAGAAACGATTTAAACGATAAAAACGTGAGATGTATTCACGTGTCTCAGTCAGCACGTGGATCTGGTTAAAGAGGGCAGTTTTTGTCGTCAAACGAAAATAACATCGTGGAATGTGTTCGTATGTAGTCGAACGTGGTAATCGTGTATATTAATTAATTAATAGATCACGTGCACCTATGTCGTCTTTCTCACGGTGATCATAATTCTGTTTCCTAGATATGAATAAATCAAGTTATGACATCAACAAGACATTGCGTAATTTTATAATAAAAATTTTCCATGATAATTCAAAGTCACGGTTTGTTGGAAATTTTTGGAATTTCGTTGCATTAATATTTTGGTTGTTTTGAAGATGCCACTAAAACAGAAAATCATCTGAATATTTTATGTTGTTTGTTTGAAAAATAATGAACCCGTTTACTTTGTGAGTCAAATTAGTAATTTAAATTGGAAGCCAATTAAATATTGTGATTTATAGACTCTGCTAAAGTATTCAGATTATGCATATTTTTCAGTAATGGTAATAGTGAATAATAATTATTTACATATCACTTTCATGATGGCATCGAATATTTATTAGGTTCACGAAAAGATGGATGTTTTTGTCTGTCAACTTTATGCCTTAGAATAAAATTTACATTTTAGAATGTTTATTAGAATTTATTGATACTAAAATAATAGCTTTATAAATTAATTGTCTCAAACATAATTTGTTTTACTTTAAAAAATTATAAATTCGTCTCAAAAATATAATACAAAAAATTTATAACAAGGTCCATTATTTCTTAAACAAGGTAATTCACCGAAAAAATATTTTTATAAAATTTTAAGAATTTACGAAAACCGTGAAAAGTGTGCACGAGTAATTCGTTTAACGATATTTTTCGTCTATATCCCCCCGGCCCTGTACTTTTGATGTGTCTTTTAGAAAAAACTCGACTACAAAAGATTTGATTTGTTTCGCGTTAGCGTGAGACTGTTCTTCGTATGTAGATTTGTTTATTATAAATCGCGTTCGATTATGACACGTGTCATAACGAGACGAGAACAACGATTCAGCAGTCTCCAGAATTTCGAGTTCAGCATCGTCGAGTTACCCTTTTGGCGGGAGAACTCGATCTCTTACGACGTATGTATCGATTCTCTTAGAGTAAGAACGGTACAGTTTAAGGACAGCTCGTAAACGCGTGTTACCTAACGATATCTTAGCGATATTTTCGTCGTTCAACTTCTCGAGGCATAAATATCTCGTACAAGATACAAGGTAATCCTGTATCGTTGAAAATTGTCGAAAAGATTTGACTTTTTCGTAGTTCGTTGACACGATCGTTGCGGTTCGAGGGTCGTGAACGTTCGTCGGATGAGCGAAGTGAATAAAAATAATACATATTAACATTAATAGTAATATTAATAATATTATTAGTATTATTATTAATAATATTAATTAGTGTAACGCGAAACAGCGTGTACCTATAGTCGAGTTCACAGCCGACTGTGAGTCCACGGGGTCCGCAGCGAACGTGTTAAACTTTTAACTCGAGAAATCAACGATGAATGTTGTACAGTAACGTGTGATGAATAATCGTGATCCAAGCGAATTTCCCCGGTGTGAATCTTCGAGAGAAGAATGAGAAAAGGCGACGGTCCCGCCTCAAAATCCTATTTACAAAAGTTACACGGCGAAAAGGGAGGAGACCGAATGTTTCCTGCTCGGCTGTCGAGGCATCGAGGGATCGATTGATCGATTGATCCAGCGGAGAATCGTGATTAACCCTTTGCGGACATTTTTCGATTCAACTAGAATATTTCTTCTTTCGTTTCTGCTACAAATACATTTACAGTAACCGCTCCATAATTCCCTGCTATGTAATTCCTTTAATTAGAACACTACCCTTTTGCGTTAAAATTGTAAGGAAGATAATTTTTCGATCTACAGATATTTTTACGTTCAAGTTTAAAAAGACATTGTGCCTAAAATATAGAGATTTGTAAAATATTCTATAAATATTTATATTTGTATCTTCTATAAATATTTCTTCGTTCAACTTAAAATGTTAATACATAAATTAACGTTATTTTTCTTTGCGTCAGAGGGATAAGAGAATATTATTTATCTCTTCTAAGTTAAAATAAGTAATACTATGATATAAATGTATACCTGTGAGAAAACTTGTGAAACATTCTCTTTTTAAGTTTAAATGAGTAACAGTTTGTCTGCAGAGCACGCGTTACAAATTCGTATTTACGTTTACCGTTACAGTAGTCGCTCGATAATTCTCCGTTATATAATTCTCTGTTAGGGACGTCTCAGACGATATAAAAGTCGATTTATGTTATCCATTGATACATGGAACGTACAAATGGACGCGGCAATATAGTGTGTATTTTATTCAGTCTTCTCTTCTTCTTTTTAAGCGAGATACGGTTCAAATACGCGTACATTATTTACACATTATTTTTCAACACTTGAATGTATATTATTTTCAAGATTGTTTGTAAACAAAATGGCGATGATGTAAAATTCATACTGTATAACTTATAAATGTTAATACTGAGACATTTACACACTTGTCTTTACTTGACGATTCCATGAATCAATTGTAGAGCCCCGAAAGCGGGGAATTATTGAGCGTCTACTGCACAAGCTTTCTTTTCAACCTTTCTCTACTTCTACTGAAAACTGTGTTTATATTAAATACTATCCAAACGCAAATAAAATAATTTTATTTGAAATGAGAAACGTTTTAACATTTTTGTAGTGATGACCATACAATGTTACATTTTAAAATATAAATAACTTGCGTAGAAAATGTTTGTAGAATTCTACTTATTGTTAAAAATGAGTATTATTTTATATTCGATGTACACGTTACAAATTCATAGCGATATTTCTTTGTAACGTATAAGAAAACATCTGTAGATTGAAACTGTCAAAACAAGCAGATAAACACGTGTTATAAATGTGTAATGTCCATTGTTTGTTTAGTTCAAAACCATAAAAACTATGATGAATTTATGAGCGGCATGATTTTTTTTTTAATACATGTACATAGTCGTTCATCCGCAAAGGGTTAATTATCGCGATGGAGAAACAGCACGTTCGTGTTTCAGGCTAAGAACAGCTGTCCATTTTCGTAGAAAAAGTAAAAGTCATAGACAAAACAAAGAAAAAGCGATCAGATCTATCGGACGCGAGGATTTATCATCGTTTGCGAACACAGTTGGGAAAAATGATTGTACGCGTGTCACATGGGGAATATAAATACGCAAAATAATCGTGAGGCTCGTTCGTCTTATGCTAAATTGAGATTCCAGCCGAGATACCTTGCTGGGACACGTGTACATAAATTGACACGTGCATTATGTCAGCTACAATAAGTTTGAACCCTTTGCACTTTCGTGTGTATAATGCTGTAATTGTCCGTGTTACATTTTCCACAGGTTCGAAGATCGAAAATGATTCAACTGAATAACTATTTTCCATTTGATTAAATTAACTGGGATAAAAGTTACGTGAAATATCTTTTCTTTGCAAATCTCATAGTCATTCGTTTTAAAAGAACAAACATCAGATCTATCGGTCAGATCGGTGATGGACTGCGATTATTAGGGTCGTCAATTTAAAAATTTATACTTTATCAATTCTGAAATTACCAAATTTTTCAATTTTTAATTTAGAAGGACAATTTGGAAATGTGGATGAAGGATTTATTTATTTAAAATTTCTGTATTTTTAAATTTCCAAATGTTTAAATATGTCATTTGACCTAATCTGCCCATCACTAGTTCAGATCACAAAAATAATACTGCCAATTGCTATGAGTTTTGAAAATTGCAGCACAGAGAGTACGAGTGCAAAGGGTTATCGAACTAAAAATAAGAGAGGTGACAGCTTATTTCCGCGGTTGAAGAGGGAACGACCGTTGTACAGATGATCCATCTTTAAACTGGCGTGTCCGTTTTTTCGTCCTTCTTCGCCTCCTTCACGTCCGTACGGCCGTTCACGTATTCCGTGCTCGCGTGTATCGGATTCTCCTGGCCACCCTGCGGTATTTTCTCGTCGATGATACGCGGGTCCTCGTGATCCTCCTCGTCCTCGTCCCCGGGTGTGATGTGCGCCTCGCTTCCGGCGCCGACACCGCTCGCAGCTTCCTCGTCGCCCCGACGCCTCGCTGCAACAAGCAACGCCACGATCGGTCAAGGCAAAGTGTGTGTGCGGATCTCTTGGTTTGTTCTGTCTGTTTTTTTTTCTTTAATTTTTTTTACCCGTTGCTTTTTTTTAACGATTTTACTCTGCAAGCGTTTGCTCTTGGATAACGTAGTGCCGCTTTTATCATCGCCGCGATTGCTTACTATTCTACTTCTCGGTTAATACGCGGCGTGCTGCGACTGTTCGTGACAGGGCTTTTAGCAAACGCGCGAGCTTCTCCTTTTTTGAGAGAGAGATGCGGTTTTGGAACGAGGAGAAATTAGAAATCTTAACACTTTGATGGTCGGGTGTACTCGGGAGTTTAGCGTATGGACCTTTGGCTTTTGAGGTGTTTTTGATCTTTGATGTATTTGTTGATAGTTGGGCTTTTGGGTATTTTTGGAATTTGTGGAGCTGTGGTACGATTTTTGGAACTTATGGACTTTTGGTAGTTGTGGATTTTTGGTATTTATGGATGTTTGGAATTTATGGATTTTTTTGTCATTTATTGTATTTGTGAATTTTTTGTATTTATGGATATTTGGTATTTCTGGATTATTGGTATTTATGGACGTTTGGTATTTCTGGATTTTTTGTCATTTACCGTATTTGTGGATTTTTTTGTATTTATAGATCTTGGTATTTGTAGATATTTGTGAATTTACAGTACCATTTTTGGTATCTATGCAATTTTGGTGCACCATAATTTTTTATGTTTGTGGATTTTACTGTCATTCTTGATATTTATAACTTTCTGATGTCATAAGTGTACGCCAATATTTTTTACACCTAATGCAGGTATCACAGATTATAGAAAATCTGCTAAAACTTTTACAATTAGATTGTACAGAACGATCGTCAAAGTGTTAAGAAAGTGCTGAACTTCTTCTTCATAAGTTTGATGTGATTTGAGGTTGTATCATAAGGGTTTGTTTGACACGACCGATAAACAGTTTTTCAACAATGTTTAACTCAAAATTATTTTGTCAACATATATTCAATATGTAGCGAGAGTAGGTATTTGTACACCAACAAATCTCGAACATTATTTTGTACAATTATAGTTTATGAAATAACTACTGTAGAATAATGAAACTAAAGCATATAAGAAATAGATTGTACAATTAATCAATTAACGTATAAGTCAATAGGTGCTGAATCTGTTTGATCAAACGTTGTATTGTTAAAGTGTAATTAGGTCAAAAAGTATCAATGTGGACATTACTAGTAAATTGCAGCATGTATTTGATTTTGTTATCGTTTAATTAAACATTGATTTAAATATCGAATTAAATATTAATCAAATATTTTGTATGTGAAATTTTAAATTTCACATTTATTTCAAATTTAGTTTCATACTGTTTTTATTCTTAAAGAACATGAAATTTCAGTTTGCAATTATACAGAAAATGAATTTGTCCCAATTTCATAATAAATGGTTCATTAATTAATTATAAATGAACGGTGAATTTTGTTGGAGGTAAAAGATCACACTAGAACTACTAACGTTTAACGCTTACTCTAAAAACCTAAATTAAATATAGTTCAATTAACAAACATAGAATGAAACATAATGTGATATGTGAAATTATTCTTGACTTCTATCAAAGTTGAAATTTCATAGCACACAAGATCGACCGTTAAATAACACATGGAAAATGTAATAAAATTATTAATATTTCGGTCGTGTCAAATTGACCCGTACATACGTACCTCGAGAAAGCAGTACACATCTCTCTAATACGAATAACAGTTAACTAATAATGTCTATCGATCTATCTACAGTAACTATCTACCATAATCAGTCGAGTGATGGCGATAATTGAAAGCAGGGGTCGTCGATCTCTCACGTAGCCCGGGCGTTTGCGTTCGAGCGTGGACTGTTCGTTAATGTAATTAATAGTAACATTCACAAGCAAGTCATCGCACTAACGTAATGTACTTCAATTCAAGCAAGGTAAATGCGAATAAACGTGAGCGTGACAGAACTCTGGACAGATCGGAAATCGACTAAACGTTACACAATCGAAACTTGTTACTTTCTGGACGGAACAGAAATTACAAAGGGGGTTGATTTGCGAGCGGGTTTCGAAAAGGGTGTCAAACATGCTTGTATCGAGGGATGAAAACGATGTGTTCTAATCTCGTTTCTAATTTGGAGGGAGGGAACAGTCGCGAGTAGAAAAAAAAGAGAAAGAAATTTGACATCGACAGGATTTGGTCGTTTGATTTCGAACAAACGTCACCACACTTGCCTTCGCCGATTGTTCATCGTTGCTTGTCGCAAAAGGAAACGCTCTCTGTTCATCCCCATGGAGTTGTAACTTGCAAGAATCGCATGGGGGATTTCTTGGACAAAGTGTCGCAGCAAACATTGTGCTTTGTGTCAGTGTTTTTCAAATGGCTTCCATACGCGACCCATTCGATCACGATTGAACGGGTCTTTCGCTTTGCCTTCATATTTTATATCGTTGTTACGATAAATTGAATGTTCGATACTTTTTACGTGTTTATACAATAGAAAAACAGAATAAATACGATTGACGCTTTATAAACTTATTTTTTCGTATAAGGTGGATATTGTATAATATAATAATAACATAATTTTATTCTGAAGTATTTACAGATATTTCTCGTATTCTGTTGTACCATGTCATTTAAATGCGGTAAATGGACAAATTATTTTCTATTAATAACATAGAAGTTTATGCATTGATAACAATTAATTATTATAGCGTTTCTGTTCATTAAAATTTTTGTATTTTTCAACTATTGTAAATACTTATATTTAATAAATATTTTACTATATTGACAGATAATATTTTATACATCTAAAAGTTTGCAGAGCTGCGATACAGTTACTTAAACTGACCTAACTCAAGAATTATTAGACTAGGGGAAGTCTAGAATCCTTCTCAATTATATTTAACATTTGGTTTGCATTAAACTGTATTTTAATATGTCTACATATATTGTTCCAGTGATCTCAACAGCTATTTTTATTATTCTCCAGATATTGGACAATTTTTCTGTCTTTCATAATCGAATTTAGGTTAGTAGACCACCATTCCAATAACACGGTACAACAAAATGTTAAAATTACTTCAATATAAAGTTATGTTAGTAATATGTTAATAACACAAAATCCACCATATATTGATTTTAACAAATAATCTTTATAAACATCAATCGTTTTTATTACCTAAACTGTGAAATAGTTTTAAGTATATAAATGTTTGATATTTTAAACTATTTATGGATTTATTCAGTGCCCGAAAATAATTCATGGGCAGAGATATGCACGATGTGTGTAGATAAGAAACAGAGAGAATACCGATTCAAATTTTGAAATTTTTGAAATTTGGTAATATGGAAACTTGGGAGATTTGGGAAGTTTCAAGTTTGGAAACTTAGAAATTTAGAAATTTAAAAATGTAGAAATTTAGAAATTTAAAAATGTAGAAATTTAGAAATTTAAAAATTTAAAAATGTAGAAATCTAGAAATCTAGAAATCTAGAAATCTAGAAATCTAGAAATCCAGAAATCCAGAAATCCAGAAATCTAGAAATCTAAAAATTTAGAAATTAAAAAAATTAAAAAATTTAGAAATTTAAAAGTGCAAAAATTTATGAACCTTAAAATTGAGAAGTGTGGATGAAATGTGTAAAAATTTAGAAATATCAAATCTACGACAGATAAAATTAAAAAATTTGAAACATTGTATTAATTAAATTTAGAAACTAAACCACAAGATAAATCCAAGAGGAAGAAATTTGGAAAACACTGTACGAATGATCACGAACGAAGAATATTAGAGCACAAAAATCGTATTAGTACATGCGGTGAAACTCGTAAGCACAACGTGCATGCACAAATCAATGATCGAAACATGTATGTTTGTGATTCGAGTGAGATCAATCGATTTATCGTTACATCCGATAACAGTTTTCAAACGTTCAACGAGAACACATTTTGTTGTATTTAAATTCGGGTATTTTTTCTCGCAATATTTTTCCGACGAATTTTTAAATTCTCGATACGTAAACGTATCGCAATTATTTAGGGCGAAAATATGAAGATTTCATTCGCAATAAAATTTCTTTCACGAATTCCATCAACGCGTGATCGATTACAAACAGAGCGATTTTTTTATTTATTTATCTTTCGTTTAAAAAAATTCATTTTCTTTTTGTTTGAAAAAGCGTGCATTTTTATTCGAAATACGTTGGCCAATTCGTAAACTGACAAACGAATCATTTCGAACAATAAAATTTTAAATTGTATATTCGTCACGCGATTTTTCTACGCGCACTGCAGTTTAGTCATAAATAATTAAATTCTCGTTGCTTTCATTATTACGTGCTATTATCAAGATTGTTCTTTCTTCTCCCTGTTTCATACGTCATAGCAAAATTTTTAAAAACTCAATTAAAAACTACAGAATCAGAGAAATCGATCGTTTATTGCATTGCATCCGTGATCCAAAGAAATTCTATACTATCGTGACTATTTCACTGTAGTCGAATTTTTTTCAACCCATGGCTTTCTACCTTATTGTTTGTTTTTTTCAAAAAAAAAAACGAAATACGAACGTTTCTCGTTAGGTAATTGACAACTATTGCTTTAACAACTGTTCTTCGCATGGGCGATTTTACGAAAATACGATCACGTTGCCGAATATCGAGCGAAATTTAATCAACAATGTTTGGAGAAATGTATGCAACGCAAATTTGATTCTTGCAGTGTTGAATTCGGGTTGCTCCAATTAATCATATTAAATTTTAATTTAAAAATTATCAATTACGAGAAATTTCAGCTGTATTATTTTATGATTGTCACTCAACTTTCGGTAAATTATTTTTTGTAATTTTCAAATTTAAATAACTTCGGGTTTTTACATATTTGATTGTGTAACTTTTTAAATATGGAAGTGATCAAATTTTTAATTTAGAAATTTGGGAATTTAAAAATCTTTAAATTTTGAAATTTTGTATGAAATGTGTAAATTTGGAAATTCTTGGTATTGCAAATATTCAAATTTAGTAATTTTTAATATCACAAATTTAGAAACTTTCAATATCATAGATATTCAAATCAGTAAATTTTTAACATTATAAATATTGAAATTAAGAAACTTTAATTTTTCAAATATACAAAATTATAAATTCTCATATTTGCAAATCCAACCTTCAAACCTTCAAACTATCAAACTTCCACCTTCACAAATTTCTAAATTCGCAACCAAATTTTTCACACCAAAAATACCCGAACTTTCTAATATCCAAATTAAAAAATTTCCAACTTCACAAAGAACGAAAAATAATTTCTCAATTCTATAAAATAACCCACTCAATTAATCTTCCCTAAAAATACTAAAACTGAAATTTCACGCAACTAATAATTTATTCGACGAATTTCGCGATAAATCTCGTTGCATATCACTGTTAGAAAGGACACATTAAGATCAGGTGCAGCGATCGTGTTTCTCGTCGATGGTTCAAGATCAGGGACGATAACGTGTGGATGCTGATAAAAAGTGGTTAACAAATGACGAGCAGACGAGCTGATGATGAACGAGGAACGAGCAATACTTTTCATTTTTTTTGCAGAGGGGGTGTTGTTTTTCTGCCTGAGGTGACTTACCCCTGGACAGTGTCATGCCTAGAGTACGGAATCGCAAGGTAATTGTTGTTGTTTCTCCTTATTCTTTACTTGGCCCGACTTGCATGCTGTCCTATCGGTAGCGGCACAACACACAAGACATTTGTATACATACAGGTATATAGAGATCAAATAATAGACACTTAAATATTAAGATTGGTGTACAGCTGGAAGAGATCGTTTTGCTCTAATAGTATGCACACACGCACACGTATAATATCCGTTTGTTGCTCGGTTTAGAAATTTTCCATTTTTAATTCTACAGGGTAAATCATTTTAGGCGTTCATCCTTCAATAACTTAAAACAGAAAATAGATTAATATTTTTGCGGAAATTCAGGTACTTCCTGAACTATTAGGTTGTTGCATATCACTGCGTTAATAAAATGTACAGGCATTTTCATCAGACAAATTTTAACTTAATAAGAAACTTTTTATTTTCCAAATATTTTTCGTAACAAATTTTTCCAAAGATGTATTTAGAAATCGATCATATATGCAGCAACCTGGTATTAAATCAAATATTAAGTATACAAATATTCTTAAATATTCCTATATAAAAAATAATAATAAAATAACGTTGTTCATCAAATAAACTGAGTGTTATCTTTAATCGAAATAAAAAAAAGTCCATACAAGTTGATTTCTTTCCAAGATTAAATACCGATCAATTTACTATTTCTAAATCATAGTTGATCGTAATTTCTACAGCTAATAATCAAATAGCAAGAGTACACGAAAAATCGCCAACAGGGACAGGGAGACACGTGGTTTGTACAGAGTATTTTTAAAGAGAAGATTGTTTTTTAAGAGAACGCGTAGATACTCACCTGCGAAGCACCAGCGTCCGGTCGCACGGGCAAAAATTAGTATGAAAACGATGAGAATTAGCACCAGGACTCCGACCACGATGCCGATGATTGAACCAGCATCTAAATCGACGCCTGAAATTTCGGAGTAAACTATAATCAGGTTTCATGCACTTCTTTCTTTCGTTAAATTACGAACAATGTTATCTATAATCTAGGCGACAAATTTTAAACACGTCTCGCATTTCATAAACACATACAATTGTTTTCATAAAATGTACAAAAGTATAATCAATGAAATTAATCGTGTAAAATAATAACATTTGAAGAACGGGTAGGTTTTTTATTGGTTTTTACAAGTTTGAAATTTTTCAGCCTTTGAATTTTAGACATTTTCAAATTATGCTATTTGGAAAATTTGGAATTCTTGAAATTTTGGAAATTTGGAAATTTGGGAACTTGGAAATTGTGGAATTTGGAAATTTTGGAGTTTGGAAACTTTGGAGTTTGGAAATTTTGGAGTTTAGAAATTTTAGAGTTTGGAAATTTTGGAATTTGGAAATTTTGAATTTTGAAAATTTAGAAATTTGGAAATTTTGGAATTTTAAACTTTGGAATTTGGAAATTTTGGAATTTGGAAATTGTGGAATTTGGAAATTGTGGAATTTGGAAATTGTGGAATTTAGAAATTGTGGAATTTGGAAATTTTTGAATTTTAAACTTTGGAGTTTGGAAATCTTGGGGTTTGGAAATTTTTGAATTTTAAACTTTGAAATTTGGAATTTGTGGAATTTGGAAATTGTGGAATTTAGAAATTGTGGAATTTGGAAATTGTGGAATTTGGAAATTGTGGAACTTAGAAATTGTGGAATTTGGCAATTTTGGAGTTTGGAAACTTTGGAGTTTGGAAATTTTTGAATTTTAAACTTTGAAATTTCAAAATTGTGGAATTTGGAAATTGTGGAATTTGGAAATTGTGGAATTTGGAAATTGTGAAATTTGGAAATTATGGAATTTGGAAATTTTGGAATTTGGAAATTGTGGAATTTGGAAATTGTGGAATTTGGAAATTGTGGAATTTAGAAATTTTTGAATTTGGAAATTTTGGAGTTTGGAAACTTTGGAATTTGGAAATTTGAGAGCGTAATTATCATTTTATACCAAAGCTACCCCAATAGAAAATGGAAACGCACTCCCAAGAATATTTAAAAATTTCAGAGTAACCTGCCCGTCCTCCAAACATCAGCAAAAAAAGAATACACACAACGTCATCGCAAATCGAATGAACTTCTGAAACGTTAAAAATCATGCACCAGTTATTCGACATAAAAGCATCAGTATTCGTGTATAATAATTAATGAAATTAGAACGAGCCAGCAGAACAAGCACGAATGCTTTTAAAATATAATTTTATTGACAACATTTTAAACATCCTCTGCAAACTGTACTCGTATTTTATAACTGCTCCATACAAAGCAAGCGCTGTATATGTTCGTTCTTTTATCGAAAAAAAGTAATGATTGAACATTTATCAATAAGCGTTAAAAGGCAGTTCAGCATTTGTAGATTAAATTGTATACTCGATGCGAGAGAAACAAAATGAAAAATGTACTCAAAGAAATCGATGTCACGAGTTTGTGTTTGATATCGACAAAGTGTTGATTCGTACAGAAGCGGATCGCACATAAATTTAGTTGCGTTTATTTGAAAAAGAAAAAAGGACATAGTTTTGCCATTCGTGTTTACACTGATATCGATAACAAACGTAACGTTACGCATACGCACGTTCTGCAACGTGAAGTTCCATTCACCGATATTTTTGTGTATTTATAGCATAGCTTTCGAACAAAACGGTTACTTTGTTTGGAAAGCGGGTAAAAAAACGAAGGGAAAAATATTGATTTACCGTTTACACAATTTTTGTTTCAGGTGCAAACAATACAATGCTATGGGAGAGACATGGATTTGATGATTGAAAAATAGTATATCGTGTTTAAATTTTATCAAAATTTGGAACGTACCGGCGGATTTCTCTCCCGTTTTATTACAGAATTTACTTTGACTATGAATAAACAAAAACATGGGAAAAAACAGTTTTTTCTGCGATCAGAATTTTTAACAGACGAGATGTGTTTTGTGAAACTCTTTCTGCAAATATTATTGGAAAATAGGTTTTGTTCAAATACGAATGGTAGAATAGGAAGAGTTTGATTTTCATTTGATTTTTTGAATTATTGACATGTTGACGTATACGACAGCCATGATTTACATTCATGAAATAATAAAAAAAATAGAAATGCATAAAATAATTTTGAGTAATACAAATATTTATTTAACGTATTCAAAAATCTACCAAAGTGTTTTAATGATACCCATACGTTTAAACTACTTTAGACCATGTTGCAGTCTACTCATGAGAGATCATGTTTTCCTAGAATTTCATCAGTTTCTCGTTTTCCATTTGTTCGCAGAGAAAAATTTATATAACCTTTTTTACAGAGGATTTCCTGATACACAAATTTCGTAGTAACTGCATTTTTCGTAGAAATTATATTTTTCGAGATATTCGCGAATATCTGCTTTTACCGTACCAAACAATTTCAGCAGAGATCATGGATTACCGACATCTTGTTTAAAAAAATACAAACAACTTCGACGAAATCGTTCCACAGTATAAAGCGATTTGTAAATAATTCAATGGAACTTCACGCGTGCAAAACTACACTCTACTTACGTATAATAATTTGAAAAAATGACATTACCTAGTGCGTGCATGTGTTCGGAGAGCTTACCATAGAACTGGCTGAATGCCCCTGCGTGAAAGCATGCGGTGAAGGATCGATATGATTAGAAACGCGCAGCATAGACACACAAAAGTGACACGCAACAGAAAGAATTAAAAAATATTCTAATTCGTGTTCGACGAAATTCTGAATGCGATGATAACCGATTGAGTACGTGATGGTGACAATGAACGGTGACGTACATATGTCGATAGACAGCTTTAGCGAATATGCCCGATAAAATGGAGGTGACAAACCCGATGTGTGAGAACTAACTGCGTGACGGACAGCTACCAACGAATTCAAATCATTTACCCGTCTCATCTCATTGAGACGATCAATCTTTTATTATCTGTGTCTGCTCTTAAAATTTATACTATTCCATTTTTTTCTTTATATTAATTATGTACAAATAAAGACCGTAATTTAGTCTTTCATTTATACGTACAATCTCATTATACATATACGTATAATTTAATTAAACGAATATAATTTAATTCTCTATTTAATGGTACATGTAATTTTACGTATATGGAATTGTATGTTACTGTGATTTTCGAAAATTTATAGACAATTTGATGAATTTTGATTTATTCTAAAATTTATCATTTGTAATCCATTTCTGGTTTTTGAATATATCTGGATTTAAATGCAATTGGAAGTTTGCCGTGATTTGCACACTACTTCAGTGCATTGTGTGATTAAATTTATGATATTTACATTATGTGTTAATTCATTTTTACCTGCGGGTTCTGTGGATGTCGACAAAACGATATGGTATTCGTTAGCTCCTTCGTCGTTGCGGGCTTCCAGAATGTATACCTTGTCCGTGTCGGATTTTTGAACGCTATCGATCGTCAGGATAACGCTCCACGCTCCTCTTCCCTGTAAAATGCATATTACAACATAAAGTACATCAAAGCTTTAATATTGAAGTACAACATTTAATGGGAAGTACTTGAAAACATTTTAAATTGCATTGAGACCTTAAAACGTATACGTTCTCGCGTTCAAAACCATAAAAATTTCATCTTTGATCGATCCAGTTTAAAATATTGATAGGCGGTAAACAAATAGAGAAAGGTTTTCATACACGAAAAACGCAACTCTTGCCATTGATAATTGTAGTCCGACAGAAAAGTGATTCACGTTCGATACTGGGGTCGGTTTCAGTTTTCAGTCGGCAAACCTAGCTTTTCGAAGGCTATTCATGTTTCAACCGACAAGCGGTTTCGAATGAAGGCTTTATTGGTTTCTTTTTCAACGATGCTATTACTGACTCTTGCATGGAACTTTACGTTAGCCTCCGTTTGATGGATGACTGGCCTGCCGTACACCTCTTCGCATTTAAATGACACTTTAATTTCGAACGTTGGCGAATTCCGGCTCCCAATTGGTCCTCCTGTTCGTATTTTACAAATTTCTCCAATTGATATTCCCTGTACTACGATCTGAAGTGTGCACGCGCATACATGAATTTTAATTTCATCCCCAGATGTCATGAATTTGACGCTCGATGCTCCATTCTGTCGTTTTTATAAATAACTACCGTTCGCATGAAAATTTATTATACATCAATATATCGTAAACATATTCGAGACTGTCCTCTCCAGATCTTTTTATAATTAATGAATACAGTAAGATTCACTAATTGCAGAAATCTCTATCTTCATACAAGTGTAAATAACAAATATCAATAAATAGTAAATAACAAGAGTATAAATAATAACAAGACTCTTCGTATTCAGAATGCAAGTCACTCGTGATTTATAATTCCAAAATTCATTTTGTGCGACACATTAATATTTTAACAAGTGCCCGCTAATGTTTCAGTAAACGAACTAAACTTTCGAAACTATAGACAATTGAATTATTTCAAGCGATTGCGCCGTTCGTATCAAGCGGAATTTCATTAAAGCTTTTTGATTAGCAAGAAACTTTGCAAATACGTGAAAAACGTTAAGTGCACCGCGCAAACCGCTGCTCTGGAATGCGAAACCATTGTTCCATTAACCTTCTTGTTCTTCTCCGTCCTCGTTTCTCTCGTTTGTCCTTCTTTCGTCGCTCCTTTACGAGTTGAACTTCCACAAAATTTCCGGCCACATTCTTTATTTTTCCAATTCTCAATGATTTTTAACTTCTTTGCTTCTCTCCTGGAACGTGTCAGAGTTGTTCAATATTTATGGGTCAGAATCGATAGAATGTTTCACTGATAAGCCTCCATTAAACTTTCCAAGTGAGCGGATATTTTATTCATCCGAATAGTTGGACTCACTTTTGTGAAACTTTGAGAATCGTTTCATGCATATTGCAGATGTAACTTCGATAGCTTGTTGCTTTATCAGTCTGCTCGTGTTTTCATTGATGCTTTATTGTGCTTGGTTGCACTTTCTCAGGTATCTTGACATCAATTATTTTCATATATTTATTTTTGGGTTCAGTTTTATAGCTTTTATTACGCACGCGGTAGAATGGCTGATAGTAAAATTGAAGTTAGTATGTTATATTGCAAGTACGAAACATAGAATTGCAGTAGACTTATTATATTGCCACCTTTCTAGGACATCGATATCTATAAAATTCTCCGGGGCATTAAAGGAAAACTTTTACGTCGACCTAGCGTTGTAAATTCTACGACTCCGTTTGCGGCAATATAACGAGTACTCACTGTATACAGTGGTTCGTGATGTCTTCAAAGTACGAATGTTTATATCTTACGATACTTATCAGATCATTTTTATTAGAAGCTAATTTATGGAGAAAGATTTATAATAATCACAAAAATTAACAATTCTTTATAAAGGACGCAGCATCATCATAAAACAAATATAGACAAAATTTTAATTAGAGTAATTCTTCAACTATTTGTCCTCATCAGATCATCTTAATTTGAGGACCTAAGAAAATTTGTTCAATGATTAAAATATGTGTAACAAAATTGATCTGTGTGGGTTTATATGGAGGCACTTAAGAGTCAAAGTATAAAACAATTTACCAGATCAACAGCAGTTGAGGTCTCAATTCGGGTGCTCTCGTCTGGATGACCCTCGCTGATTTTTTCGTCGTTCACTCTCCACAAGAAACGTGGCCTAGGATTCGCAAAAACGGTTACATTCACGATACCTTGTCGTCCAATCACGTATCCGAAACGTTCGATGGTTGGTTGTGGTTGCGGAGGATCTGCAAAATATCATTCACAATTTTTCAGACGGAAGAATGCAGTAAAATATTTATCACGATATATCTATTTTTTAGTTCAAGTAGTTATAATTTCTGTATGTAGTATTATTGATTTGAGATAAGAAATTACTTACAGTAAACTTGCAGTTGCATGGTAGTTTCCTTCGGCTTGTCAAGAGCAATATGGTTGGCGACGCATCGAAGAATTTTACCATTATCCGTCCAATCCAAACTGCGGGATGCATTTTGCACAGCCAACGAGTTGTCATCCAAATTCGAGTCGTAAATCGTCGGTCTCTCTTCATTACCGATAGGTTCGTCATCTAATTGTAACAATAAAAAACACATGCTTTATTTTGTGTGTGACCAAATATTAAATATGTGATGTATCTTATAGAAATTATCTGTTAATTTAGGGAGAATCTAGAGTGATTCTAAAAAAAGATTATTAACTGTGTTAGCGTCTAGGTTTATGAATTTATGAATCTGCCATAACTTCGAATATTTAATATCATCAATTTTTTGTCGAAACTTTGTAAAGAGCAAAGAATATTACATGTACAAATCGTATTCTTTCACTGGTTCCATAATGGTAAATCTTTTAACGTTACTTTTATTATCACCTAATGAACTACGTGAAATTATTAATTATTTACTTACCAAGGAATAAAGAAACGTTTGCAGCAGGTCTTCCGGACGGTGCGCTGCAACTCACTTCCAGCTTTTCCCCTTTTCTGTATATACTTCTGCTGTACGATCCAGGACTTGTCAGAAGCTCAGGATTGCTCGGTGGTTCTGTAAATGGAGTTCGAAACATTAATTACGCGATAAACATGGCTATAATTGTTGAAACGTTCGTCGTAAAATTATCGGGCAACACGGACGGTCATCAATTTCCTTTCACGAAGATAACCGAACACGCGGATCTTTATTTAAATTCGTTTGAAACACTTCCAGCTCTCGATCGTGACTACCTTTCGTCATTTATCTTTATCGACTTTATCTGAAAACGGTAATTTCCTTCTACCCGTGCTCTCTTATTTCTCTTCCCGTAAGCAATTCTCTTAACGAAGATTAATTAGTTCTCGAATGCTCCTACGTAGCAACGCCGTAATATTTTTCCCCCTTCGGAATACTTTCCTCGGACAACTTACGTCACGAAGTTTCAGCTATTTTCTCATTAATTTCGGCGCCACACGTAAGAACTTCCCAACGATTAATTACTTGTACATGTGTAACAAAGTGCTGAGAGTTTCAGACGCGACATGAAAAATTGTTCTTAAATCGATCTCGAAATTCAAATTCTTTAATCTGGAACAAGATTACGATATATGACGGTGATAATTGAAAGCGAAATATCTTTGCAATAAATCTCACGTTAAATTATATTGAAACTCTTGTAATCTGTCAGATTCGATTAGTTACATATTCGTATTGAATTGAAACTTTTAATAATAGAGGACAAGGAAAATTACAGCACTGTTACCAGATAAATCAGAGTCGTGTTCGATTCATAAATTCTCATTTTGGCCAGAATTCAACACGTTACTTCTACACTGAGTACATACCTAGTATAATACAATTAAAATACAATATATTTTGAGAGGTTATCGTTTATATTTAAGGATTCTATTTGTAATATACCAATGGCAAATTTTTCATGGGCACTAAATAATAAATAATGTACTTCAGACATGGTCTACACTAAAATTGTTACAATAAGGCAACTTAAATGCATAAATTTTGCATTATGAAAATTTAGATGAATTTATGGACTGAAGTACTGACTGAAACAGCTATTTTGTTATGAATTTGGTCTTATATTTTATACCATGAAAAAAGACGACGGTGTCTTCTGACGAAATTAGAGTTAATATGTGAGAGTACAGAATAAAAATACTTACTAGCAACAATAATTTTCACAGATGCTTGAACTTCCGTTCGACTGTCGGTGGGTGTCAGAGTGCACTTGAAAATACCGTCATGGATCTCCTTGATCTTGGTGATGCGGACGCCGCATTGGCCTGCATCGGTACCCTCCCCATAATACTCGATACCATCTTCGGGTGGTTGTCCTTTAGACAAAACCATACCGCCACCTTCGCCAGGTATCTCGACACGGCATACTTGAAGAGGTCTACCGACTCTGCATAAAATCTGCAGACTCTCGCCTAACCTCACCGCCGTCTGTCGTTTCGGTTCGATGTCGACGACCAGGTTTGACTTTGATCCTGAAACCACAAAAAAAAAACAGTTAAATCGTTACATTGCACATTTTGTTAAATTTCGTTGTTCAATTTATTGAACATTTTATAAAATATTTGTCTTCAATTTATTGTACATTTCATCACATTTTTCTGTTCAATTTACTCTGCATTAAACTTCTGTGCTCGATTTATTGTACATTTTATCAAACTGTGTTCAATTTATTACACGTTTTATCAAATTTCTGTGCTCGATTTATTGTACATTTTATTAAATTCCAATGGCCAATTTGCTGTGTATTATATCAAATTCCTGTGTTCAGTTTACTGTACATCCTATCTTATCAAATTTGTCAGGTCAAAATAAGTTACATTAATTGACTACCGTTATATCAAGATGATTATTAATTTTGAATAAAACGATCTCCATTTTCGTTCTTTTATTCGACTTAATTTGTTTCTTGAATTTTCGACAAAACACGATTTTCAAGATTCTGGCATTCCCTGTTTCTTTCTTTTCTGATTCCGCAATTCGAACTCCAAGTGCATCTCTGTGTTTGCGAGAGGCAACAGGGAAAAGCTCGAAGGAATTTTCTTTCGCCCTCCCCGATCCCCATCGTTTTCCCGAAACTTTTCATAATCGTGGTGGTATGTAATGGATAACGAGAACTACCGGCCAGCCGGCAGTGAGCTTGTATCGTAAATGAACAAAAGTTTCCATGCAAAAAAGCTTGGAAAGTATGGAGCTACCTAAAGGGTGGTTCAACCACCGTTGAGAACATGTGCATCGATAGTTTGCCATTACTGTATTGTGCAACTACTATTTTTGACTTTTTGAACATAATTCGTTACGCAAGTTTTCTAAAGTGCTCTCAAGATGACGTCAGCTAGATTGCGGGGTCATTTTTTCAATTATTATAATTATTAGTGTATTATTCAAAAGTTGTAATCTTAAGTCAAGACAAATTTAAGTTGGGTCTTGAACGACCTACGTATTCATAGTGTAAAAGTTATAATATTAAATTTTGATTAGTGAGAATGAGCATATGAAATGTATGTAAAATACATTCGCGATAGGGAGAATGACATTTAACGGTTTTTATGAGAAGTCAGTTGCGTAGTACCTAAATTAAGTATGTTTTGAGCACAGTAAGTGATACCAAAATTAATAAAAATTATCCTATTTTAGAAAACGATCGAAATATTTCTCTGTCGGCGCATAAGCACGCACTTGCAGCGAAACAAAAATATTTTTCGCGATCCACACGTGTCGAAACGAGTACGATACTTGGACAATGGCATTCGTTATTACGGAGAATGCACCCACTAGAAGTTTTCCCCGAGTTTCAGTGCACCTGAATAATTAATTATTTGCCGTTCGTCCGGTTACGCACTCGGAATATCCATGGGCGGAACATTTGGCAAATGGGTAAAAAAGTAATCCTGTAATGGGTGAATAAAAAAAAAAGAAAGAAAGCTGCAGTTTCAACGTGTTCTCTCTTTTCCTTCTCGCCATTCTCGCCGGCTTAAATATAAGCCACGCCTTGTATCCTCCGCGGAAACCAGCTTCGCGGTGTAAAAGCCCTCGAACATTATACGAAAACCGGATTTCCTCCGGTTTCGGACTTCATTAGAATCCGGCCACGTACCGTACGTATGTATGATACTCCACGATAAAAACGAGAAACAGCTTACGCGCGAGTCTACCGGCGATAAATTAAATTCTAGCGAAAATTGGTTCATTATCCGGCCGAGGAATATTGCGGGGTGTAATGCAATTTGTAAGCGGGAGAATCAAATGAAGAACCGCATGCGGAAACCGAGCTGGCCTCGCGAATTTTACGGATTAATCGTGTCGTATTAAAGTGGATTTAAATGCTACATGATTTTCTGTTTCTGCTGGTATCAATTACTTCGGCAATTTTTCGATCACTCATCTACCCCTTTTATTACAATGTTACGAATTAATTTATATTTATTTTCTTCTTTAATTTATACTTGACTTATATTCCATTTAATATTTAATTAATGTATTATATTTTTATTTATTTCATTGATATATTTTTCTTAATTTCAATCATACTTGCTTTAATTTTATTATTTTGTTAATTCAAATATTGAAAAATTACTACAATTTTTGTCATCGTCATCAGCATCTCCATATAGCAAGCACACACGTGTACACATGTTCTGCCATTATAGTATAAATTAATTTAACACACATCTTAACATGCAAAGAATCTTTGAAATAGAAAATAAAATATACCAGCGACTGTGATGTTTTAAGGCAAGATTTCAGATGATTTTCATCTGACTGATTTTTAGATGACTTTCAACAAGATTGCAGAACAAAATAAGTAAAATTGATCACTAAAGCGAAACATGTTTGTTAATATACTTTAGTAAGTACAAAAAGATTTAAATGTGTATGTTATTAACGAAACGTGATAAGGATAAATATAGGAGAATTTCTTTTTAAGACCAGTATCAATCTCGCACGTTAGAAACACGGTCTTTCATCGAGTCGAATGAGGCTGATCTCTGTGCACGATGTTATTATGATAATGCGCCCGAAGAAATATGATAAACTGGGCGTGGCACGAATAACGATTATCATATTTCACCTCGTACACGCTTACTTTGACGCATCGAATAATAACTAGTCGCAAATTGTACCAGCTAGCGTTCTTTGCACGCGTTTATCTAATAATAACGCGGTTGAATTGTTCCCTTGATAAATAATATGCTTATTAGTTTCCCCTTAAATACTCGATGCATTGCATAATTATTCATTGCGATAGAAAGGAGTTTGTTAAGTCGATTAATGCGTGAGTTGATTTTGACGCCATTTTGGGACGACATTGTGCGACGCGTTTGTGTCTTCTGGGCTTCTAATTTAATCACTGTTTGTTTCAATCAATGATCATTTTATATTAGAGAAAATTACTCAGAAAATATTACTTAGATTTATATTAGCTGTTTTTGTTAAAGTCTTAAATTGATTGTAAGTTGTGCACTGCAATTTGTACCCTTAAATTAGAATTAATAAACTACTGTTCTTGTGATAGTGAATTATCACAAAAATCATAAAAGCCATCAAATTTATACTTGACGAGGTAAGGTTTATAATAAGTGTAGTAATTATTAAGATTAATAGTAAAAATTAAACTAGAAAAATAGACGAAAAATAGTAGCTTGTATTTCACAGATAAATCAGTATTATAATTGGCGATGTGAAATGTAATCGTTGTCAACCGCGGCACACGAAATTTATTGTTTATCTGATATTTACATGTTGCATATGAATATTTACGCTTACGTTTTGTGCATGAATATTTAAATAGATAGTTTGCATCTCAAACAACCGTGATGGTAATAACGTAAAACCTTCCACGGTGCGGTGTGCCTGTGACAAAAAGTCTATTATGCTGACAGTGACGTGGATAACGCATTAATATAGTAAATTATACGCGGCGAGAAAATCAGCGGAAGCATTGTCGTCCCCGATGAAACATCGTCGTCACACCTTTTTCTCTTCAACTCCGAAAGAACCTGAGTTTCTCTGCTTTGATTTATTTACGACACTTAATTAAAACCCTATTCTATTCATTCGTGATTGTAATCTTCCTTCGTACTAAGGAGACACCTTCGTTCCGTACAATGAAAGAACTCGTTAAACGATTTTCTTAGAAGAATAACACCCGGTGTCCCGTTGTCGATTGTTCTCCTTTCAAATTGGATGGAACTTTACGCGTACTTTTAACTCGATTTTTAATCCTCTTTAACTTCTGCTAAAAGCTTATTTATTATACAGGTATAGCAACTTGTGCAATTTTCATATCAATTGTACTTTATTTATTTCTTCATCGAGTTAATGCGTTCGCTGCACACTAGTGCGTGCAACTTTCGTAGCAGATTTAATTTCCATATTGAAGTTCATAATTTTCTCCAATTTAATTTTCCAGTGCAATTTAATTCGGTTCATTTTAGTATAATTTAATTCGTGCTTCAGTTCGACGCGTTCCTATGGTAAAACTTGTACGTTTTATAAGCCAGGTATATTACTAGTCTAATGTAACTCAATTTTATTACGTTCTTGTATTTTATTATTACTATTATCCATTTTTATTTTACAGAATGTTTTTACTAATATCTTACATAAAATGTCTGTATACAAATGTGTATACACATATGTATAAATATTAATATGTGTATAAATATGTTCATATGCATATGAATATTAATATGTGTATAAATATATGCATGTGCACATAAATATTAATACCCGTATAAATATAGACATGTGTACATAAATATTAATATGTGTATAAATATACATATGTGCATAACTACACATGTGTTACGTATTCGATAATAATAATCTACCCTAAACCGATAAATAATTATTCTTTCTATCGACCAAAAATATTATTAAATCAATAAAAAATTGCTTAGTAGTTTGTTGTTGAGAGATAGAATAATTTACAATTTATTTACCGGCGCAGTTACCGAAGCATTTCCTTTCCACTATGCATAAACATGACGTTATTGCATACAAATATTAACTCTCAGACCGTATAAAGAAGTATCCATTAACATTTCAAACCTTCTGAATCCGTCTCCAAGTCCTCGAATAGAAATTGCAATCGAAGGCGATTTCTTTTGAACTCGCCAAGGCGCTTCGAGCTCTTGAATCGTTTCTCGAGAGCTATGCTATCTTCCTTAAAACAAAGACTTTGTTAAAGTATCTCTCATATAACAATGACGCACTCCATCGACCGATTGAATAAGGACTTTATTATAAAAGGGAATTTATTATTCGCTTTATAGACGTTCAAGCGATTTATCGTTTATCGAAACGCATATAGTCAATTGGCGATTTAAGGATATCGCTTTACCGTACACTGATTTATTGCGAAATATAAATCGTTTTCGTTTTAAGATTTCATTTTGATCAATTCGTGTTGGATTTGTTATAAGTTCTACTCGATTGTGTGTTACAATTCTTCATCGTATATCTTCGCACTCAGTCGCATTATTTATAAATACATAACTTTCATCGCAAATATAAAAAATATACCCAGTAAATGAAAACAGAATTTCTGTTTTACAAAAATGTTTTCTAATAAAACTAGAACTTTTGTTTTTTAAAATTACTGAAGAATGCGCGTATTATAACATTACGTGATCACGAAAAATGTAAGCGATGAAGTTCAAAATTTTTGTAAAGAACAAAGATGTCTCGACTATTTAACAGTCCGAATAGTGTGGAATCTATAAATCTCATTTGATTTTCCGCTCATCAATTTGTTACACGGCTGACATCGCGATCTAATTTGAAACAGCTCCGTTCACCCTCGTAGCCCTCCATTTATCGTGGAGGTTCGTGTATTCTGAAAACCGCAGCAACAGATGCGATGATTTGTGGACAGCGGCGTGCATCAGTGCACCCATGGGGCTGATGCACTCTGCCCGCGAGGCGGTTGCAACGAATTGCCATGATATTCATCTAGAAATCTAATTCGACGAAATACAGTTCTATCTTGCTCGAGAGTTCGACTGAACGAGAAACGATGTTAGATGAATCAAAATTTCAATGTTAACATTTTACTATTTCAAGATTGATGTTATTGGAACAAGCTCTTGTTAATAAGCTTCGGAATATTTGTGACTTATTGACGAATTGATCGGAGGAGAAATTAGGAAGAATGTAATAGTGATGGCAGATTTCATTTTTAGTTGAAAGATTTTTTTAAGTAGAAAGTTGGGAACGGTGAAGTTGGGGTTTTGGAAATTAGGGAATTTAGGAATTTGTGAATTTGGAAATTTGGGATTTGGGAATTTGGGAATTTGGGAATTTGGGGAATTGAGGAATTGGGGATTTGGGGAATTGAGGAATTGGGTAATTATGGATTTGGGGAATTGAGGAATTGGGGAATTATGGATTTGGTGAATTATGGATTTGGGGAATTTTGGAATTGGGAAATTGGGGATTTGGGGAATTTTGTAATTGGGAAATTGGGGATTTGAGGAACTTGGGAATTTGGGAATTGCTGAATTGGGAAATTTGGGAATTTGGGGAATTGAAGAATTGGGAAATTGGGATTTGGGGAATTTTGTAATTGGTAAATTGGGGATTTGAGGAACTTGGGAATTGCTGAATTGGGAAATTTGGGAATTTGGGGAATTGGGGATTTGGGGATTTGGGGATTTGGGGATTTGGGGATTTGAATAATTTAGGGTTTGGGGAATTGAGGAATTGGGTAATTATGGATTTGAGGAATTGAGGAATTGGGGAATTATGGATTTTGGGAATTTTGGAATTGGGAAATTGGGGATTTGGGGAATTTTGGAATTGGGAAATTGGGGATTTGAGAAACTTGGGAATTGCTGAATTGGGAAATTTGGGAATTTGGGGAATTGGGGATTTGGGGATTTGGGGATTTGGGGATTTGGGGATTTGAATAATTTAGGGTTTGGGGAATTGAGGAATTGGGTAATTATGGATTTGAGGAATTGAGGAATTGGGGAATTATGGATTTTGGGAATTTTGGAATTGGGAAATTGGGGATTTGGGGAATTTTGGAATTGGGAAATTGGGGATTTGGGGAATTTGGGAATTACTGAATTGGGGAATTTGGGGAATTGAGGAATTAGGGATTTGAATAATTTAGGGTTTGGGGAATTGAGGAATTGGGTAATTATCGATTTGAGGAATTGAGGAATTGGGAAATTTGGGATTTGGGGAATTGAGTTTGAATTTGGGAATTAGGGAATTTAGAATTTGGAAAGTTGAGGAATTGGGGAATTACGTATTTGTGAAATTTTGGATTTGAAAAATCAAAACAATAAAAAATTCAAAACAATTTCGGTAAAAAAAAATATTTGTTATAATCCATAAAATCATCACAACTCGTACGTTATAAATATTGTTTAGTCATGAAACTTTTGTACGCTTTAAACGTGGAATATATTCTGCTGTCTTTTACACCGGTATCCAGGACACGAATTCGTGAGAATTTATATTCCTCTAAAAAATTCATTTTCATTCCCGTATCCAGGCTTACATATTTCCTCGGGATAACGTAAATTTCAGGAAATGTCACATAGCCGGGTATCTTCGATACAGTGATCCGACTATAAACGACTACTCCTAAATCTTGTACTTTCTCCCTTTACCCCGTTTTTTTTTTTTTTTACTTGAATGACATAATAACACGGCGAGATAAGCTCGGTTATACGAAATGCGGTGTAACCAAGGCGTGTAAACCGTCTGGATGTACAATTTTCCAGCGATTTCCAATTTTCTCTGCCGCCCTATTTGCTTCTTGCCACTTGAGGGTTACGCAAAGCAAGGAAGAGAAAATTATGGTAGAATATAAGAATGGAATTGCTTGAACAGAGATAAAAGTAGATTACTGGTATGAGGAGATGTTCCAATAATGAGAGTTGAATTAAGTAGATTCTGTTTTTCCACTTCTGAAAATTGTTCTCTTCATCTCTCTTTATTGACAGCATTTTATTTGTGGAAGAATGAATAAATAAATATACATAGTTTTCTACGTTTGTTAGTTTTATTTAGTCAAAATAATGAAGATAATTTTACACAATATCAAACGATAAAATTAGAAGAAAAATTGGCATTTCCTATATTTGTCAATAAAGTACATCATAAATTGAAATTTCACAAATAGGTATCGAAGGTTCATAATCACTCGCTACAAATTGCAAACAATAAAATTGAGGAAATCATAATAATTGCAGAGGTCTAAAACTGATACGCTATAGATACAGTAACTCAGTAATATTGCAGCTGTCAAGATATTTCAAGATCGTCGAAATCCGTGAGATATGCTTTTCCACGTACTCAGCAAATCTTATCGCGGTCGAAAACAGCAGAGTCAGTCCCGCAGATGTCTTCATCCGAAAGTTGCGTCATCCAGCAACACGAAACCAGATGCATAAAAGCATCGCAAGGAAGGGCATGTAAAAAGAATTAGAATGAAAATAGGAAGAAGAAAGTAGCCGGAAGATAGAAATCAGCGAGCGGAAAGAGAGAAGAGAGAAAGAGAGTCGTGTAGGTGTGTGTTGCATGGTAAGCCAGCGTATCTGCAGCAAACCGCTGCGGTCAGCTTGCATGTGCAAGCTGCAAGGGGTGGAACTAATCCCAGCCGGCACTTCTCGTATTAGATGATATTCCCTAACATTGCTAATTTCGCTTCATATGGTGCTGGGAAATATGCGATGCCAACCTCAACCCCAAGCTTTCCATCCACCTTCCTCGACCCCGTAGCTCGCCGCATAGTTGTAAACGAGAGGACGAAACTCGATTTCAGACCGAAGTGCCGGCGCACCGATGTTAAAATTTGAGACAAGGATGCATTTAAGAGATAACGTGCGTGGTAATTTTTGGGATCGTTATCAATTGTAAAGGGGCATATAATTATTCTAAATCATACATGGATCCTTATGTTAAAAGTTTGCTGAGGTACTTAATTAAACAATTTTTGAACTGGATGAATTCAGAGATTGTTTTTCAATAATGATATAAATTTTGTTTAAACTTAGCTTCTATAAGTAATATTGAAGTTTATACTATTTATTTATTAGTATGAAGTTCAATTTGAAACGTAGTTTAAATTTATTTAAATTATCTAGTATGTTGATCACCATGATGGTCACATATGACTGACCTTGCAAATTCAGTCAGATTTATTATTTATTAAAGACAAACGTAAGGGACATTTTTCCTTTCTAAACATCTTAGTACTCTTAATATTTAGACAATAATATACACTAATAGGTTCTACATCTTTGTCTTATGTTGTCACGTAAAGCAACCCCTGCATGTACCACCGGTTACAGAACACCCTACATATTTACAAAACCATACATACATACATACATTCGTTAATAATTTTAATAATAGACATTCAATAGCAGACTCAACATTGAATGACCACCATTTAGAAGAAAAATTTGTATACACCTAATGTATATTACTTAAGTATGACTATTATTAAATGCAGCCATTCCTCTCTGCCTTACAGCAGGATCATTTACTGCACAAATCCATGAGTAAATATTTGTTCAACTCGTCTAAAGGACAATAAAAGACTCGCAGTAGCTGAGCGAAGTCAGAACGATAAGAAGATTATGAATTACTACCGAGATAAGAGAATTTAAAACAAGCATTTCAGCTCCCAGGACAGCAGGGATGAATTTCAACGACGTTTTAAGCGGCCAGCAAGCATTAACCTAGTTGTATGCGATCGTCAACAAGGCGAAACGAAAGCATTTCGGAAAATCCAGCAACTAATCCGAATCGCTTCCACGGATTACGAATGTCTTACAAAGCTGATAGGACTATATACATCTTTCCCTTTGAACCCAAAGGAAACGTGTTCCCTGTTCTCCGATGACTCGAGCCCGTTTAACTGCCTCCTCGCAGTTTCAAACTCTGGTATTCTCTGGAGTTCCTGCATCTCCGCGAAGTTTCGAATTAATGTCCAAGCCAATCCCTTGGAACCGTATTCTTCGCAATTTTCTCGACGGAAGGTTGCCGGGCCCTGATTTTACACGGGTCACCCGAGAGAAACGCTCGCTCGGAACTCGTGTAACCTGAACTTCAAAAACTTGCGAAAACTGACAGGATATTTATTAGCTTCAACTTTCAGTTGTTGCCTGTTAGAGAAATAGAAAAGATCGAATACTTATTCAATGTACGAGTAAAACTTTCCGCGATTCCATTGATTTCTTGATTTCTGTATCGTTAAACCCTCAACATTAGTTTTATCATCAAACATTGATACAAAATAATTTAGGAATTTGAGGACATAAAGATTTGTGAGAAAAAAGAGAAATCACAATTTCGGAATTTGAAACTTTGCAAAATAAGAAACTTTTCATGAAAAGATTCGAACAGAAGAGACAGCTCTCCAATCAATCACGTAAAGCGTACCAGTGCCATGTGGCTAAATTAAAAACGGAATAATGGAGAAAAACAGTGTTTTCCAGTACACTACGTTTAATATTTCACGTAATTCTGCAGCTCGAAAATTGATAATTCTTTATACGGTCAAAGCGTTCCATGTCGATCCGGCATGAAAGGGCTCAATAAAAAAAATAATTTCATTTTAAAGTCAGCATGAAATCGAGCAGAGTGGTATTAGCAGAATATCAACGTGTATAAACATTAAAACACGCACAATAGATAGGCATAATAAAGGGTTGCAGCGACGCTTTCATGAATCCATGGTGTATTGCTCTTGTTTTAGACCGGGGGAAATTGCCGGCTCGTACGTTTGTTTCCCAAACTTTTTTAATAAAGAATTTGTTGCGGAAAATGAGCCTCTCCTGGCTCTTACCGTGGAATAACAAAAGCACGCGGATTATATTATACCCGTGATAAATTGCCGTTAATACTACGACAATACAGGGATCCTGAAGAAACAATAAACCACATTAACCTGGAATATTGAACGGATACGTTCGAATCCAAAGTGCATTAAAAACTATTACGTGAAAAATGAGACGATGAATTACTCTTTTAGAACGATATCTGAGAGACGAAAAATTATTAAAAAATACGACTCTGATAGTAAAATATTATGAAATGAGTAAAATGTGTCTTAACATGAAATATTTTAAAAATACTATGATAAGGATAAATTGCACGTGTCTAAATATTGAGCAGCTGAAGTACCAAGAATTTATTCCAATAATTTACAAATAAATATGAATATGAAAATAGAAATATGAAATAAAAACTGAATTCTGTATTAAAAGGTATCGAAGGTATAATCCTTTCCGTTGAATAATTGATGGAACGATGTCTATCACCATGTTATACGAAATGGTCGAGTTAATTACCGAAGCAACTACTCGATATAATGTAAGAAGCAGCTTACGGATACTTCGATTCGGTTCTCGAAGAAACCACTCGAAACGACGAAGAGGCAAGGGGTATAATCTAACTGCGATTTTTTCACTGATATTCTTCGCTTTTAATGGATGGCCCTTACACCGGAAAAGGGGTTCACGAGGACACTTGGCTCGAGTATCTCCGTGGCCAGGAAATGAAAAAATCATTGAACGACGAGGTGGAGAAAAGGCGAGAGGGAAAAGTCGAATGAAAGACGAATCAAGAGAGGTTCACGAATAGAACAGAAACGACTCGACCTCTTGTCGATCAATTACACGTCGACAATCTCCTCGAAAGGCGTGAACATTTTAGGCTATCAAATCTTGAGCTACGCTCCGCCATTTTATGCTCTTGCTAGAGGAATCCTTTGAGGAACGTCGCTTTGAATTTCGTTTAATTCTGCACCGTTCGAACGTTCATTTCACTTGTGTCATTTCTTTCACACTTTTGTTCTAAAAGTTTACGAGCTAATATTTTTATAATTTAACTAATTTATAGTAGAGAAAACTAATATGCAGGTTCATAAGAGACAATATTTTGGTGTTGGTATATGAATACTTGAAGTTTGTATTAAAATGTATATGAAATAAATAAATTTTTTATCAAGGTTAATGGAGAATCTGACTACCTTATTAAAAGTTTCCACGTTTTCATATTACAGTGTTTCTAAATAAATTTCCAAGTTTGTAAATCTGATTTTATCAGCGTTCGCACGTTTACATTATGAAAGAACGAAGAAGGTTAAAAGTTCATTTGCAAAGTTAGGTAAAACTTCTATCGAGAAATCTTGAACGTTCATCTCGATTGTAATTCAAGATTGGTGCAGCGTAAACTCGATGTTTACACGGATTCGTTGGTAGCCCAATTCTCGATTAATAGATCCAACGGGATTCTCGTTCAAGCTTAAGCCAGATCTAACCAAAATCTACTCCGGCTTTCAGCTAAGCCAATAAACTCAATTGGATATTAGCCAGAGTCGCGCTACGCTTAACGCTAAGGTAATTTCAGTTTAGCTAAATGCGAACCCGACCTATCCATGAAATAATAATAATAACACGTAATATCTGCAGTCTCTTCAATTGCAATTTCTTCGTTTTACTCTTTCTGCAATTATAAGGTTATTGCAAATTCAATGGTCAATTTTGAAACAGAGGGTTTAACGGTATTATAAAACAGCGCTTATTTTATCATACCTTTATTTGAAACTTAATCCCACAAAAGTGAGATATGGGAAAATTCTGAGATTCAAAATTAACGCAGTTCATGTCTTCTATATTACAGTTATTTCTGATAGAAATTTTTTTATGGTTCAAGCTGAGTATAGGCACAGAATTTCTTATGATAAATAAAATTTTACAAAATTTTACATTTTAAATCAATCGACTGGTTATCATCAATCAAATTCGGACATTTCGGACATTTTGAATATAAATATTTTCGCGTGTCACAGTGTTCATTTACTCTTTCGATTATTGAAGAGTTGAACGCTGGACATTGACATTCAGCGCAGCTAAAATGGAAGAACATGCACGCGGTTATTACGGGAAAACATAGGCTGTCGATCCGCGCGAAACGACGCCACAACAAGCGTCGTCGGCTCCAATTGTGTCCATTTTCGCGTCCCTTGCCGTTGCGTGGGCTTAACGATAATGTTTGGGGTCGTGTTTACATCTTTGGCCTGGACAGTGAATCATAATTTCACGCTGGAACCAAGATCTCTTTCATCAGATAAATGCCTCGAACCCAGCACGCTTCGAGTTGGACGTCTCAATTTTGTCCTCGAGCGCTCGTTAAATATTCCACACACGTCCTGACTCTCTTTCCGCTACAAGTAATTATCATCTCTTAGCATAACATAAATTTATCATCTCTTAACTTCACATAAACTTATCATCTTTTTACGGACTACATAAATTTACGTTCTTCCACTCTGACTTCCTAGGACCTTCAGCTCAAATTTTTAAGCTGCGTTACTTTCAAAATGTCAAGCCTTTGCACGATGTTCTTATTTAAGAATGAAATTTATACAAATAATTTGTAATCTTTGATAACATTCAGCTCCAGTGAAAAGAAGGAACTATTATTAACATGTTAAGTTGCTGTTCATTGAATAAAGTTGAAGTAAATAGATTCACATGTGCACCGTATTATGATGCATAATATATCCAAACAATCCATTTGTCGATTTTGTTCATCAACTTTGATGATTTACGAAGTGACAAATTTCCCAAAAACTGTCATGACCACGTTTTGAAGTAAATTTAATAGAGTTTTGTGTCGATTATAAGATGTGGAGTTTTCGGGGTGATTGTCAACGTTAGTGAACAGAAATGAAACGACGTCGGCGTATTAGTTCGTCGGTTTGACACGGCTCATAGCACAAGGGTTGGTATTTTGTTCGATCAATTTCATTGCACCCTCAGAAGGTTGCATTCGACCCCCAGTTTAAAGGCGTTCCATTTACCGGTAGCGGGAAAACAAGGGGAGCAAATATTAGGGTAAATTGAAAATTCTGTTAGCATCTGAAGGGAAGGGACGAGTCGTTTACGCAGGATCGTTAATAATCAGGAACAGAGAGCTCGAAAGTTCTGTTCCCGGTTTAATTGTTACGGTTTAACGAACCGTGCGCCGTTGCTTTTGCAACAGAAATACTCGACGTCGCGAAGCTGCCGTAGCCTGGCAGCAATGGAGGCATGAAACTTCTTGAACAAGTGGAAGGAAACGCAGCTACCAGAGCCGTTATAAACCGTTCCTATTGTAAAGAAACAAATACACCGGGAATCGCGATAAATGCTGCTCGACGGTGATCTTTGTCGAGTATGAATGCCTAGCTACTTGGTTGACCAACTTCTCAATCTATCGAACGTATCGCCTCGTCTTCCATTATATCGAGTGTATAGTACGGAACATGATAGGCTTCCCTAGGGAAAATGCCGATATAGGAAACGAGGACCTGTTGTTCGCTGTAACGCTTCATAGTTATCGCGCATTACGTTCGTTTCGTACCATTGGTTACTCAACATATCTCAGCACTTTCAGAATTTAGGGATTAGCAGTTTTAAGACTATTTTTTAATAAACTTCAGACACTAGCGAACTTGAAATGTAGACAAATTTTGAAACTTTCAAAGATCATTGACTGTCAAATAATTTATTCTCTCCCAAGTGTTGCTACCATCTGCCTGAACAAATTCCAAACAGACAGTATAACGTTAAATAATTCAACAACGACGAATTAAGCTGCGTAAAACGCTAGACACCCGTAAATCCGTGAAACATTTCCCAGCCGAAATAAAAGTCGTAATTACAGATACTCCCAATACAGCTGTAAATCTGATTAAACAAATTACCAAGGGGTTCGAAACAAACACGAAGGCTTTTTACCGATCCTGGAGATCGGATTTCAGTCGACTCCTCTCGTATAACGAAAATTGATAGCCGCTCGTTTTACACAGCGCGACGAGATTATGCGTTTCATGCGATATTCAGCAAGTCGACGGTTCGATCGGTAGTAGTGTTCCATAATAAGCGGGCAAGTGGGTACGAAAAGCATCGGGACGCGTCGTTCGACGAGAAACGAGCGACGGTTATTTAACACGGAATCCATTTTGCGTAACTCGATTCCGACGCCATCATCGCGATGGGCAAAACCGATTTACCAGCTTCGTTGTGCGACCAGACGATACGCTTCGTTCTCTATCGATCTCGGAGCGAGATCGAAGTAACCTCTTCCTTTACGATCCACCTTGAAAGTAGTGAGAATCCGAAACGGACCGGACGATGATGAGTTGATTTACTGTTGTGTAAACTAGCCTTAATCTGTCGTCAAGATTTGTGGCCATTTCAAGGAGCTTCGACGAGCTTCTCAAGATTTTCACACTTTTGTATTATTTATTTATTTATTTATACAGAAAGTAGAAAAGGTACATAGACAGTACACAGGCCATATTTAATGGCTGACTGATGAGGATTGTATTTTTAGGATTCTCGAACTGTCTTGTGCAGTAACTCTTGGTGACATTCATTAATAAGTCAGGGAATTTTTGGTCAGATCAGAAGAGACGCCATATTCGATGAATCGATAATATCGTAAGACATTGGTAATTTCGTACTGTCGAGACTGACACACCGAAGTGGAACATAACACCTAATTTTATCATTCTATTTATTTTTGTCTAAATTTTGCGTCTAATCTTATCTAGTCTGACCTAATATATTTTACACTCCGAAGCTATTTATTTTTGTATAAGCTTGAAACATAATTTCAAAGAAGAATAGAGCAACAATATTATGTTCTAAATAGGTTAGATTATTTAAGTTTATTGGGTTGATTTGAATTGAATGAAGTCAAGTTAATATGCAATACGGACAGATAAGGCTAATGAGCTAATTGTGTTCATTAAATAAGAAGCATTTTTTGTTGAATACTTCATTCGTTTCAAGAATAAATGAACAACCGCTCGAATCCAAAACTGTAACACCTACAATGGTAATTTCATTTAACTCTGTATTATTTCATTGAACACACTCCAACCGTGAAATTAATTTTATTTTCAAACCCCGCCGTGATATTTGTGTTTTAAACATGGAAATTTCCATCGGGTTGCAAGAATTTATTAAAAATTTCCATAATTGAAATGCCGCGATTTCACCTTCCGCGTTGTACCTCTCGAATTCCAATTCTCTCTTTTTTTTTAATATTCATGGCCAAAATAAAATTAAACTGTTCCCCGTACAATTGATATTAAAAAATACCTTGTACAGCAGTTGGGAAATTACAATACAGAGGATGAAATCTCATTATTAGTTTTAATTTTTACGTTAATGGACAAAATGAAATGAATAAAGTACAATGAGAAAGGATCAGTATATTTGAATCATAAATTAAATTTACAACTTTTTTTAATTCTGGAATATGAATACTGAATCTTATAGATTCCAATAAATTATAGAAATAAGTAAATATTAGAATATGTATGCAAAGGCGATATACAGGTTGTCTCACAACTAGTGTAGGTCCCTGAGATGGAGGGTAGCTGACGCGGAAAACGCGGACCAATCAGAGCGCGAGGGTTACGCGTGCGCAGCGAGAGCGACACCCTCGAGCCTAATGGCTGCGGGGGCGTAATCCTCACGCTCTGATTGGTCCGTGTTTTTCCTTAATAATTCAAAAACAAAGCTTCAAACCCCATTTCTGCAAAGGGAAATCTTATTCAGAATCACGTCAACTACTCCCCATTTCAGGGACCTACACTAATTGTGAGACACCCTGTATACCTACATTTCCCCTAACGAACATTTCCATATATAGCTACATCCCCTAGATCCCATAGTAGCTATATAGTAATAGTAACGCGTACTTTAATTGAAAACTGTTATTCGTTAACTTGCAGTAACGTTGTTGACCGGAAATATGTGACGTGCAAATTTCGTTGATCAAAGTATTTGTAATCGTTAAATATTGAATGTACGTATTATTAAAGCAACGTTATTTCCGCGAACCGTAGGGAATTTATATTAGCGTGACTCCGCGAATTCGAGCGACAGATTAAACAAAGGGTGTAATTAAAATTAAAATTCAATACCTTGGCCAGGTAGGTGTCCAGCGGATGCAAAATATTTTATCACGCCTCATCGATCGTGTTGAAAACATGCGACTGTCTTTTCACGGGTGCATTAAATATTAATGATCATTCATGGCACGCGTCGTTGCTCGTTAATTACTAATTAGTTAAATACAGGCGATGATGTAATATACAGTGGAACGAGTGAACATTATTTATACGGTACACGCATGAGGCACGATTTACAACAGGACGATAATTATGGTCGGATACGGTGCGTTCGTGTCTCTCAAAAATTTATGCGTCGGTTTTGTTCGGCATCGCACGAGATTAACTCTTGAAACATCGATTAAATATTCTCAGATTACGCGTTTAATTGCTAATCAGCTTCATTACGCCGTTTATCGAGATTTTCCATACGTGTTTCGATGATTGTTCCGCTCGCGCCAGAACAAATAAAGATAAATTACAGTAACTATTTACTTTGGATCTGCCGATTATTCCTCGTGGTAAAATTGTTGGTATACATTACTGTGAATGTTATTATTAAACGATGATTAATACAGAAATTACTTATAACACGAGTTAAAATATTTTTTATATCCTCTAATGATCAATAGGTTGTCATATAATAATAATATAAAATCTTGATATAAAAATATTGCAAACTTACCACATATTAATTCAAAATTGATAGAAATGAATGGACGTTAAAGTTGACGAAGTTTGATCTTTACCTTTGAACACCCTATACATGGTAAAAATAAGTAAAGTAATAAATAAAATAAATTGTTTTTCGTGAACTTGCTCCCAATAAATATTCTTTGCCTAAAAGTAAAAAGTTGTCCGATCGACGAAAAAAATTTTAATGGATCGATTTATCCAAATCTAGAGCGAAAAATGATTTTCCGGCAGTGAAAATAACTTCGTTCAAATAGAAACACCAGGAAATATCGTACGAGTTATTAATTTTTAAATGGTCGACGGGCTTTTCAACTCCCAACACTTGTCATTAAGCCATCAAATGCACGAACGAACGAATGGATCCATTTGCTGATCGCTGCCAAAGTCACTCGTCGGAAACACCGAGCGAAAATGCATTGCATCCGTATGCAATTGCAGCACACAGGTAATGCATGGATTTCCCATGTGTCACAAGATTGCTCTATTTTCCCGGGGTTGAACGATGCACCCTTTTCCTTGCCTGGTTGGCCCGGAAAAAAACCTCTGCGGAATTGGAAACATAGAGAGCTACTCTACCGGCATACCCGATCGTGTTTCCTCCTACATAGAGCGCAAACTTTTTTACCGTCAAATACTTCTTGCAGCGGGCCGGTTTTAATACTTTCCCAATTTACCCGCGATTCAACCGCTAATTTTTTTGGAAGACAAAGTCGCGAAAAATACTGTTTATGCCGAGTTCTGTCAGAGGATTACCTTTATTGTGCAGAGATAGTTTTTAATCTTTTTATATTTTCAGCTGTGTATATTTTCAAGCTGAAAGTATTAAATCACGAAGTTAGAAATTTCTGAAAGAGACATCTATTTCCCAAGATTTTATCTCTGAACCCGAACCATCAATCATTCTCATATTTTTATAGCGATACCCTGCTATAAGCATACATTTTCTGAAGGAAATTTAAAATGACTTGATATCCTTCTAGCGTTTCTGTACACGTTTCTTTCTTTGCTGATTTCGGATTTAAAGGCACTGAATAGTTCTGCAGTTGAATGAGCAAATTTCTTTGAAGAGATGGTAAGTTGTGGATCCATGGACTTTGACGGCGTCGTTTCCAGGAGAGCATTAATTCACGATCGTTTGAAAGATCGTCTTCTCAATCGAAAGAAGGAGTTCATTAAAATTCCATCGATACGTAACCGTGGCCAAAAACTGACACGAGAAAGTGACGTCGAACATATTGGACCCCTGTGACAGTGTCAGAGGAGGCGGTTAAAACCGCATCAAGCCCTGTTCTGATAGGGGTGTCACATCCATCGGCTAGCCAGAAAGTCACCCCGTACGAACCACGCCTTCTAACGCTAAAGCCCTTCTATAACGAGCACATCGATTCAATATTGCCTCCTACGAATCCTTAACTCTCTTTTTATTGCGTCGAGTAATGAAAAATCTTGCTTATTTCAACATCGTTTCTCCTCGACGCTTCAATATGATCGTTACTGTTAGGATAGGTGTAAGGGTAATCAAGTTTAGGACCAAACTGACCCTATCGTAGGATTTATTAGAATAAGGTACAATTGGAGGAGTTATTAGAAAGAGTGCAATTGGGAGGCACATTGTAACACGTGCTAGAATATTATATTGATATGTGAAAATTTTGTATTCAGATTAATATAGCTGACTGATGGTATAGCACGGAGTATGTATATGGTGCAGAGATCAATTTAAGAATGTATTTATATAGAGGATACGAGTGTCATTTTTATTTAATTCTATCGATTTGTTGAAGGTGTAATTTTTGTCTAGTTCTATCAATTTATTGAGGGTGTCATTTGTGTTTGATTTTATCAGCTTTTTGAGACTGTCATTTAAGATTGTATACGTATTCCAATATCAATAACGAATACTACCACAATACAATAAAACAATATTTATAAAAAATAAATTTCTCCATGTACTTCGCGTATAAATAAAATTTTGGTAAATGGAACGCTTTTTCGGTAATTTGTTTTTGCCGGTTAAATGTATTGCTCTTCTTCCGCGTCTGTGAAGTTTGAATAATCAAGACACTGACAGAGCGACACCTCGTTTGATCTTTCTACCGGTATTCAGAAAAAAGCTCGGCAAAAGTATTCGGACGTGTTTTATCAGCGCCAACCACAAGGTTGACATCGTCGGCGCAAGTCATTTGCATACCTGAAATTACGAAAGCCTGACGGGATTATAAAAAGCTTCCAGCCTCGAACCACACACTCGCACAGCTTTTCATACTTGCTCGTCTATGTATACCTCTGTGCATCCGTTTCATTACATCTGTTGTGCAGTGTTCATTGAATCAGAATATTGTGCTGCGATATTAAACAAACAATATTGGAACGTGCACGCCCTTCGAATTAACACAGAATCTATTTATCCAGCTGTACGCGCGTGACGGGGAACTAATGAGAAATTTAAAGAAATACGAGTTTGAAAATACGGTTTAAAAATTCATATGCTTAATGTTCAGCGAGGAATAATCTTTATCGATTCGTGTCAGTCATGCTTGTTGGTAATTCGCGGATATCGTAATGCTCTAAATGACGGAAATATAGAAAAGTGTGCTTTAATCGTAGCTGTTCATATTTATACATTAAACTAACTCAATATTTGAACGAAAGTGGAGTAATCTCGTTTATTAAATATTTATACGGAAAAATTTTTTAAAGTAGATATATCTATATACTCATGATAACAAAAGGATTAATTTGTAGTATTTTAAGAATGTCATACTCAATGAAATAATTTTGTTTATAAAATTTAATATGTGACATTTCGACATCTGATATCAACAACTAATGTATAAAATAAAATATATCAGTTGTCTATACGACATAAGTGATTTTTTTGGTAAAGGACAATATACAGTTGAAGTATCATTATGCGACGAATCAGTGAAAACTGTGGTAGATCGATTATTACATTGCAAACGGGCCATGTGTTTGGAAACGAGGATCTGCAGGAACATAGTGATCTAAAGTTGAATTTCTCGGTAACCGCTGCAAGATATTGGATTCGGAGGCTGTATCAATGTGTGGTGACCATTTTGGTACAGACAGGATCCTCTTTAAATTGCTTGTGTACGATAGAGGTTTGTGTGTGGTTCCTGCTGTTTCATAAGCTGGACTCCTCGTTCTTCCTTTATTTCATCCACATAGAGAGAACCGTTCTTCTTTTCTTTCTCTCCTTTCTCATTCTAATACTGTCTCAACCAATAGAATTTTGTTAGCATTATCCTTTCGACGTCTGCTCGAATAAAACACGGTAGAAACAACCGTATTTGTAACAGTTTAAAATGAAATTTGTAGAAGAGATAACTCGTTTCGTAAAATTTCAGTTTTAGCTATGATTTAGGAATTAAATTCATTGGGTCGTGCATCAGAGATAGCTAAATATTTTAGATAAAATGGCTTCATATGTCACTCATGATTGCAATGCAACATTAATTCGATTACACTTCAACTATAATTCGGACGAGAAGAAAAATATCCAGCAATAAACGCAGAGTATTTCAAAGCCTTCACCCCAATAAATTCTGAAAGTGTCGTTTTGCGGGACAAAATGAATGTCGAATGGTTCGTGTTACATATGATCCCATATTTTTCCTAGAATTTCCTGTCCCATTATTCCTTCAAATTTTTATCAGCATTTAATTGCAGCGTCTGCCCTTCGCGCGTACAATTATCGACCTCCAGCTACGCAAACTCATCGGCCGAAACAATTTCAGGATTTATAACACGGTTCGGTGTCGTTCTTTAGCTCGGAACGACATCGTTGTTACCACGGGCTACAACTGTACCGTCGAGCAAACCAAACAAACGAATATTTATACCTTTGTAGTCGCGCGAAACTGTCACAAATTACTGGCTCAATGGTTGCGCGACTAACAACCGGCCATGGAGAACGTTATATTAATTAGTTGTATCCAGTTACGCCGGACCGAGGCGGACACGTAAAATGAATCGTCGAGCATCCTCGAAAATATCCCTGAAAATTCATTCCCGGTCCAGAGAGCTTGAAACACGTGTGTCCACCAACGAATGTTAATTAAATTCACCGCCAGAAGCAACCGATCCTTCTCGTGAATCTCTCTCGTCTGTTCGTCGTATTTTTTTTCGTACTTCTTCTTCTTCCGCCCACGGCTCTTTACGTCCGGTTTTGACGAACTATTGGACTGTTCGAGTACGACTTTGGTAAATTCCAACCACCGCGGAAACTGTGAATTAAATTACCATTACAAACTGTTATGCGACAAGGGTCGAAGCACCCTTTACGCCACTCCTGAATGCAATGCCCGAGAAAAGTGGATGTATGTATGTATGAATACTGGCGAGCTCGTTACGAGTGTACCATATCTTTGCACTTATGTACGCGCTTATGTAGTGCTCCTTTATATTTCTACGAAGTTGCTTTTTTTTCCTTACACTCTTTCGCCCTTTAGGCTCTCGGAATCTACTTTTGCGTGATTTAGTTCGTTAATGTATGTATTTAGGGGGGTTTAAATTTGAGAATTGGAGGATCGGGAAATTTAGGAATTTGAGAGTTGGGAATTTGGAAATTTAGGAATATGGGGATTTGAGAATTTGGAAATTTAGGGATTTGGGAACCTGAGAATTTGGGGATTTGAGGATTTGGAAATTTAGTGATTTGACGACCTGAGAATTTGGGGATTTGAGAATTTGGAAATGTAGGAGTTGGGGGGACTTGGAAATTTGAGAACTTGAGAATTTGGAAATTTAGGAATTTAGGGATTTGGAAATTTGGAAAGTTGGAAATTTGGAAATTTGGAAATTTTGGAATTTGAGAATTTGGAAATTTAGGAAGTTAAGGACTTAAAAATTTGGAAATGTGAAGATTTGGAAATCCTTAAAAATCATTTTGTAATAGAACACCTAAATCTTACACTCAATCAACTTATAATTGAAGTGCATCGATTAAAACAATAAATGACACCCTAACAAGAGTCAGCCTAGTCATCCAAAACAGACTCAGTTCTCACCAAATTCAAGATCATGCCAACATACGTGAAACGCTAACTTTAGCTCACTTTAGAAAGTGAAATCAATTTTTCCAAAACTTCATATAAATGAAATTACAATACTTTGGAGGCATCTTGTTACAAAACCAGATTTAAAGTCTGAAAAGCAAAGGAGAAAAGGATTCTTCGATCGATATCGGTCACCTCGGGGTTTCTTCGTGAATTCGATAAAACGCGAGCAGCCTCATTTCCATTGGGTAGCGTCAAAAGGGATCAAGAGGGATTGCTTTGCGGTTGATTGGATCGCAGTTCTTCTCGTGAATTTTCTCTTGACTGACACAGAAATCTCTCTGTATAAATTCTCACCGAGTCGAATCGTTTTGGAAAAAAAACCTCATGACAACTAGTTCGTTTAACACGATGATGCCTTGAGACAACATGATCGGTATACAAAATTACCAAATTCATAATGGTCGTTAAATTATTTGTGAGATACAATAATTATGGTCACAGCTTGAATTGGTGGAATTTTTAAGATTTAGGAATTTAGAGAATTGGAGGACTTGTTAAATTTAGGGGCTTAGAGGAATTTAAAAAATTTAGGAATTTAATTCTAACAATTTCAAAAATTTAAAGGCAATCTTGAAGAATTGAGAAGAATTACTAATAATAGCTATTTAGATCCGATACCAAATTATTTCACGAGCCCGAATAATCCCCAATAAATTGTAACCGCATTACAAGCGCTCCAATTAAACAACGAAAACGAGAACACAAAACGCATGGTTCATAAATCGATCCTCGTTCGATTCAATCGAAACACGAGGAAAGGGTTTGCTCTCGATTTGATTTTTACGATCGATCGGATTAGAGGGCTCCTTCGTTTCGCTTCATAAATTTACATGGAATCCCGATATCGACGAAAGTCCTAGACAAGAAAGGCGGATGGGAAAATAAGAAGAGCAAAAGCAAAAAGGACGAGACCTCAAAAATCTCGACGTACGCTATTACCGTCGACGTTGGATCCCATTTGAACACCGCACGAGGCTCTTGCAGTCTGGTCTCTTCTAATGAGGCCGGCTTTTTCTTTCCTCCGTTCCTCTCTAACCCTCGTGTCGGAACCCTTCTTGCCAGCAGCTTTTTTTCTCTATCCCCCTCACCCTTTGAATGAAGGGAAGGTGGGCACGAGGAGAAACCGTAGCGGTGAATGTTATCATCGCACCGCCAGATGCAGTCTGAAACGGCAACGAGAGGATATGCCAGCCAGACTACCCGGCATAATTAAAACTTGTAGCGCTTGTAGCGTCTCGAAGGTTAGAAATACGCGTCTTCTGTGAATATGTGCAATATGCTACCGGGTTGCATCCTCTGTTCTCGCGTCAGCGCATTATCGTTTCTGCCTTTCACGCTAAATAAAATGCTCCATTAACGTCGAACGTTCTGATACACTTTCGATCGACACTTACCCAGGTTGCTAAACTTTTCACTTAGAATTCTTTTTTTGAATTTACACAATCTTGCAATTTTTATATTTAATGGACGTCTTTGATTAGTGATCTTTGAGATATACCTTTCTGTTGAAATATTACTGAATCATTAATTAAGATATATTATGGATACACTTGGCTGAAGTTTTGTAATTTAGTGCATGGTTAGGTTGAAAGTTCATGAAATGATTAACGATTCTATGAGTGATATATGGTACAATGAAGTATATATGAGGAACAGTTTTGAGTAATGATTAGGTTGCAGTTCATTTGCAACATAATGTCACATAATGTCCATGTGTATGTTTACATACATAACATCAATATGTATAATGTTTACATACATAATATCAATATTTATAATACCTGTGTGTGTACATAATATCAATATGTATAATATCTGTGTACATAATGTTAATATGAATAATATGTATACACATAACGTCAATATGTATGTGTTCCTACCTATAAAATTTCATCAGATAAATTTTTTGTTAAATCTACAAAATTTGCAAAATACCTATCACCTCAAATTATTCAATTACAACTGCTGTCGAATGTACATTTATAATTTAACTTCATCATGTCTAACTAATAAATTCGCCCATGTATTATTTTACAAAAATGATTGAAAAATATTTTTTCCAACGATGATAAAATTGTTCAACCTAAAAATGTTTCAAAACCAGGCGGATTATTTGATGTATTACTTGCAATTGATTCACATTCGCTGGTTAACAAATCAAAAATTTATTTTGCTTTTTTTTTATCAAAGCGTCAAGAGTTTTTCATTGCACGTATTGGCGATTTGAACATTTTTTCAGGGGAAAAAAAGGTACTGTTAACGTAGAATTTCACGTGATTGACGTACCGCTGACAGTCGAATGAATTATGATACGTGAAAATGGTGCGTTGAAATGCATGAAAATATTCAAAGGGAAAAGGCGTGTCATCGAATAACAGATTCAAACACATCGGTATACCTGTCTAGGGGAAAACAAGCGTCGAAATATTCATTTAAATCTGACGCACGGTTTGATTGTTCGATAAGAGTGGAACGAAACGGTTTAAAATATTACACAATTATATCGAGACATCGTCAATTAATATAATCATTCGACATAATTGGCAATCTTTAATTACAGTAATGGACGTTCTGATACTTAAATTCAATTGCTATCTCGCGGGAAAATCGATTCTTCGACGATTATCTGCACAATAATTTGTCAATTAAAGTATAATCGACGTGATCTTATTTGCTCGTTTGATTTGATTCGTTCGGAAATAGTCAGCCATTACTGTAACATTCACGTTCATTTAACATTTGCAGCCAAGAAAATCGAATATTGCATTACTTCTAGCAATTCTAAAATTTCTTAAATTTCTAAATAGTAACACAAATATTTCATTGCTTCTGGTAGCAATTCTACAATTTAAATAATTTCTAACAGCGACTAGAAAATAGAGAACTAAATTACTTCTTAATTCAAAAATTAAAAATTCCAGCTGCAACTTTCAATTTGCAGAAAAGGAATCAAGCATACTCTACATTCAAAAGATTTATGTAGCTACCGATTATACATGATTCTAGATTCCCGACCGTCTAGACATGGTACCCATATAGCAAAATACTCTTCCTACAAGTATCAGGTTAAAATGAAATATTTAAACAGACGCTGTCGATTCAGGATAAGTTAATTATGATAGCGGAGCAGTTCATCATACATGCCTCAGTTAATTTTCAATATTTCAAGCAACGACGAACTTAAATAGCCACAGATTATTCTTTGGCGTACCACAAGAGGTTAATAACTTACTGCATTCGCTAACAACGGATGAGCTTCCATTCAGAGTGGTTCATAATTCAAACGGATGCGATACGTTATCTCTGCCGTTATACTTAGCTAGCTGAATGTATTATTTCGTGTGCTAATTTTTAATTTAAGATACGTTAATTTTAAGAAGTGTTCCTTAAAGAAAGAGTTCATTCGTTCAAATTCATTGAAAGAGTTCATTTTTTCTTGTAGAATGTAAAAAGATATTGAAGACGAAGAATGTTTCAAATAAATGTTCAAACGAAAGTTTTCTGGACTTCAAATATAAATTGAGAAATCATCATAAAATGACAAAACACGAAATCACAAATGTACCTTTTCCAACTTGGGTATGCTTGTGAATGCACCAACTAGAGAATATAAATCAATAAAGCTTAAAGAAAGATTAACTCATTTTACCGTTTCAATAAAATGTCAAATCTAACGAAGAATTCCAAAAAATACGACGCTGCTGAAATTGTCAAAGAGAACAATTTTTAGTCTAATTACATCAAATCAGTATTCCACAAAATTCGCAGAAGCTGATCCGCAATGCAGTAACGATATTCCGCGAAATAAAGAGAACACAATGGGAAAACGACGAACATTGTCAAGTAAAAGTAACGGGACAGAAGTCGACGAAAAGTACATCGCGGATAATGCCGCTCTCGAACGAATATTCTTCGTCCTTATTTTCGAAGTCTAATGGTGAGTGAAGCGGAGATAAAGCTGGAAAACGAACGCCATCGTTTCGGCTTCAGGAATTGGAATAACTTTTGTTGTCCACCGGAGGGCCGAGGTATTAGCTTGCTAAAGCTTTCTCGACGTTTCATCTTGTGGTTACAATTTAATAGCGGTCGAATACGTAGCTTGCATTCCTTGCTGACAATCCTGATTCCTATCAATGGCGTCAGTTAGTCGTAACGTTGATTCAATGCGAAGATGCTACAACTGAATTCGCGATACGGTTCTCCACGAACTATTGTTTGCGATAAGGATGCGATTTCTACTCGGACAAGCTATCTTATTCTCATTTTACATACATCCAATTAATCTAGATTCACAAGGACGGTCTGTACGGAGTGGATTCTTTAAATTCTTTAAATTGAGTTTTAACATTTGAATATTAGGTGTTTTTCAAAGTTTAGTATACGTTTAATATTCATGTTGCTTTGACGTGGTGGACTTCCGAATTAAGGTTAGGTTTCTTAAATTGACTTAAAGAATTAACCCTTTAAATGAATTTAATTGTAACAAATTAATCTTGTGCTCGAAGCTAATACATCTTAAGAATGTATTGAACAATAACGTCACTAACGGAGCGATCACGAAGAATGTCAGTATTAAAGCAACTTCTATATGGTGAGTTTCGTCAATTGGGTTTATGTTCGTGCAATCAGTTTGAATGCGCTTCCTTTCTTTTTCTGGCGATATCTGCATCCTCGTTGTTACGTTTTCTGGGTCGTCCAGGGACGTGCAAACACATTTATCAGCGTTACGTCGACCCATATCGCGTATTCAGCCCGCGCGGAGGGCTTTCAGCGCGGAAAATTAGCGCGACGCTCGGTTCGGACTTTTCGAACCAAAATGCAATTAACTTTCGTCCACGGCCTCTGTGTAATATATTCCCCACGTTTAAACGACACGATTTCCAGGACACGCGTGACGCGTCAGGTTTTACCGCAGCCCTTTGAAGCGATTACGAAGTTGTCTGGTCTGTCGCTCTCGGCTATATCTCAGCCAGAAATTGTTCGCTAAACGAATCCCGTCCGCGACGTTTACGAATAAGAGACACACTCGGCGTCTATTTAGCTTCCTCTGGATCCTAACAGTCGCTTCTTTAATCAGAAACAAAACAATTCCAGCGAATAATTTCCGTTGGAGCAGTCTCTCTCTTTGTTCCAGAAATCACGGGCTCGCGATGTCGGGTCGCATTCAACTAACAATTCTACCAGCAACCCGAGCTTCGAGAAAGCTTCGCAATTAATTCAAATTCAAATTTAATGATATCGTTAGCTACGTTTAATTGCGCCGCGTCAAGATCGAAAAATTAAAAGGTCCAGGAAATGGAATTTCATTGCTTAAGATATTTTACTCTTGTGCTTCAATAGTTCGTGATGTGAACTGTTACGTAATGTCAATCGATAATACATCACGCCGTGAATAATTATAAAGTATTTTATTACTAATGTTTTGTCGATCGCAAGTTTTAAATTGCGCGCTTTACCTTCGTAATGGTGGCTGACCGATACAAAGTTCTAACTTACTGATTATTTTAATTAATAAATTCATAAAAGTTTACTGAATATTTTGAGGTACAATGAATTTTCATTAAATATTTGCTTTACCTGTTTTAAAATGAGACTCCATACAATATACAATCGCTCCTCTTACAAAGATTCAATTAAAATAAATAATTAAAAAACTTATATTTAATAAATAGTATACGAGATTTCATTAAGAACTATTTGTTAATTTTGCTAGCAGTAAAATTACTTCAAGCAAATAAGTTAAAATAAAATTACTGTTTAACCGAAGAACTAATAAAATTTCCAACGTGACGAAAGTGTTCGCATCAAACCATAAGGTATAAAATCCGATATACGATTTTCAATTCCTCGAGGAATTAAGAATGATTACAAATGAAAAATGTGGAGGTCGACGTTCCCGTCGACATTTCGCTCGTTCTATATTTACACGAGTCCACCGTTGAAATCAGTGGCAGCGACAGCTCGAAAATCGACTCCTACGTCTACGTTCACAACGCTTTCGATCGCGGAAACTCGAGCTTGTCGTTTCGGCGACAATCGCGGCTTCTTGGTCGTCGTGGTGCCGTTGTTGGGAGCAGAGGTCGGATCCTGAAGGCCGTAACGTCGACGGAGATGTCGTTGCACCTTTTTCGCTCCCCCTTTTCCCTTTCTCGCAAAACAGATCAGAGCTTATTTCAATACGAATCGAAAACGGATTGCGGATATCAACGTCAGGAACCTGAATGAAATTACCATAATAAAGGACCGTGCTCGCTAGAGACGACGGTGTCTGGACGACAGCTTCCAACAGGATTCGGTAACGGCAAATGAATTATCGTATCAAACGCAGAAAATCGCTTATCGATCCATAATACGCTCGGTTCTCCTCAACTTTCCTGCCATGTGCCCGGATAAAACGATCCAATTACTCCTTCCTTCTGGGTTATTTAATGGGTTCGAACGTTGTATCGAAAATACTGTTCATGTTCGGGAGAATTGTGTGATTTATTGAAATTGTTTCGGTCAATTACCTGTACGCATGTAGATTTGTTATACGCTGAAATTGTTACCTATCGTTAAAGATTTATTCTCAACAATTGACTGAGCGTGGAATGTTTTTGATTTTATGGTGCTTTTATATCTGATTGGTACACATGTGTTTTAAATTTTATCCATTAAAATATCACCTCTCACAATTTCTACGCTTCTATAAATATCGACGAAATATTTCTTAAAATTAATCCCCATAGTTAAACTGCGCATAACTGTACGTCATGTAGGCGACGAAGGCTGCAATCGAGCGGCGATATTTCTCTGGTGTCGACATGCACGATGGAACAGGGAGCATCGAAAAGCAACGATGGATCACGGTGGCCGAAACGCCAGCCAGACGACCCTAAAAGAAAGGAACCATCGTAGCGGGAGGATACACGTCGATTATCGGGAAAATCCGGTCCTTTTTTATACAGGACGGTCGGTCGCGTCAGAATTAATCTCTTTTTCGGGATGGACCGAAGCCGTTGGTCCGTGAAGAGGATAGCGTTGGCGATGCCAGCGGGAAAAGGGATGCTTTCTGCCGCTCTTAAAAGCAATCCCCTTGCGCTCTGCGCCGAAACAATGCCGCCTGTGAACCCGCTCGAGCATACAGACGGAATGGAACGGAACCTGTTGCAGCGTACGTCAACGACGCCACGGGAAATTGGATTTTTTAGAGCGGTTAGTCCCTCAGCCGACAGCGACGTTGCTAGCTGGATGCGTTTCTCGTGTTCGTGGACGCGTCATCCAACGTTGCCTTGCTTTTTCTCTCTCCACCAGATACCTACGCAAACGAAATACGCGACGTCGACCGGTCACAACCTTGTTACAATCCACCCAGTCACGTACGATACACGAATTATGGCGGCGCTACGGAAATACGAGCTTCCGAATCGACTGACGGACTCTCACGAGCTGCACGGTGCTCAGAGATTGCATTTGGGATGCAGAGATTACCAGTAAATGAAGTTTATTCGATATTCGTTACTACCCTTCTCTCTGAGAAGCTTGGGATAGAAGATCAAAGTTGCTTGCATTGTGCATCAGAACGGAATTCAACACCCCCGTTTTCCAATATCAAACTTTCCCAATACCCAATTCTCAAATTTGCAATTTTGAAATCTCAGAAACAGTAAACTTCAGTATTTGTCTACTACTTCGTATACAAGCTCATAATCTCTTCGATAGGTACTTGATCTGCCCAACTGGCCAGCAGTGTTTAAGACGAAAGCATGACCGATAAGCAACACGTCGGGACACGTTAGGTTCTCATGTAATATCTGTTGATCTGCAACGCATCATGGTATCTCCGGCTTGTTATTAGCCGGTCCTACGAGATTAGGTCGGTTAACGTGGTGAGATATGCCAACATTGGGGTGGCAGTTGTTGCAACATAGCAAACGGAGACAGGAAGATTACGCGCCGACTATAATTGCAGTTACGTCGCCGGAATTACGCATTACCGAAATAATTGCTAGATTACTCTCCAGTATCTGTTCACAGATATTAACCGTTTGCAGCGTTCATTTGTATATCATTCTGTTAAGTGAACGCCAAGTGAATTCAAGTACCTTAGAAGCACTGTTTCACGATTTCTCTTCAGTCAACAAGTTTGCTTTTAATTAACAATGTTCTTTACACTTTCGATTAATAAGTTGTACAAAGTGTACTGTATAAAAATTTGATTCATTGTACATTAACGACACAATATGTTTCTTTGTAAATTTATATATTAAGAAGTAAATTTACATATTAAGAAATAAATATACATATTAAGAAGTAAATTTACATATTTATTTGTAAGTTAATAAATTTAGGTATTAACTGCCTATAAATGTTTCGAACCTACACCTCTTGCAAGTAACTTCGTGAACGACGAGAAGAGTATAGCTGTTCCATCACGACTTTCGGCATCGAACTCGAATCTCGATTTTCCGGCGGAAACTTCGAACAGTCTATTGCCACAGGAGAAAACCAACTTGTTTCTAGGTGATGTATCGCGATACGGCTCCCTCGTATCCTACCTTTTATATGCGTCCCTAGATTTTATATAAAAGGAACCACCAAACTTTTCTTCGAAGACGTCTTCTCGTGTCTTTTTTGTTTGCCTCTTTCTGAAATTGCAGTAGAATCGTGGAAACTTTATGGTCGTTGTCTCGCAACGTGGATATGACAGTAAAAAAATTTCTCTGCAAGAAACACTGTAACTGATTACAGCTACTCAAAATGTGATCACCTTAATTTTTAATTTGATCTTTTTATCGGGTTTTATAATTACATGAAATTTTCATGAAGTTTTATTATGTGAAGTTGGAGGCTTGTAGCAGTAAAATATTGTGAAATGGGTTCAGTCTGAACATTAGTAATTTGCAAAATTTGAGAAGATGTGATAAAGGAGGGAGTTTGAATAATTTCTACGGAGTATGAACCTGGACCTCCTGATCGAAATTTATAAACTTTTCAAGGAAGCAGCAGATGGATCACTCGACTCCGTTGCGTCTTCGAAAGTCGACTTCTTTCACATCAGTTCCTTTTTGGCGTATGCATCACGTATCAGTGTTGTAAGTTAAATAATTCAGTGATACTCGTAGAAGGAAGCAGTAGTTTTGCGATGGAAAATAAGAGAAGAGTCGTAGAATAAAATAGACAATTTAGAATCCGTCACGTAAAGATCCAAGGATATGTTTGACCAAAAATATGAAAGCTATCCTTCTGTACCGTGTAAATTTATAAACAAATTGATTTTCGATTAACAAATTATGTTTGAATATACGGTATTCAATAACACGAATTATTCGCAACCGTCATCAAACTTAGCAAGTGTCCAGACATTCGCATTTGTGCATGCAACTAAAATGCAATTGCAGCTCCAGAACTGCATCAGAGGCATAGGACCATGCAACTCTGGCAGCGGAGCTAATACAAGTAATACCGACTAAGCAGGAACATTGTTATTGCGGCTGGTGCACGTAATTCTATCATGGGAGCGAGTTGCAACCGGAATGTGCAACCGATGCACATTCGCGGGATGCATGAAAGAGGAGGCCACGTGGAAACGAACAACGACAGATAACGCGAGGCACAGACATTTTATATGCAAGACGACATCTTGCCAGCAGCGTCGCGCATACCGAATCGTTTCTATTCCCATGGTTGGAAACGTGTAAACGATGAGTTTTTCACCGACTATCCATCCCTTCGATCCTGGAACATACACGTCGTCCCGATACCCGGGGTCTCTCGTTCATTCTCCGCATTCATCTCATCGAATTTTCCCCATTTTTTTTTTTGCCAGTCGGTTTTTTCCGCTTCTCGGGTACGTTTCGTGCTGACTGCAATTTCATGATTGTCAATTTGGACCCGATTTTCCTGTATATTGATCGATGGATTTTTTTCATGTTTCAGTCTTTTTTTTGGTGACGAGGAAGAGATTTTTTGTTCAATAGTATATACATTCTAGTACGTTTTTATTAAGAGGCGTAGAGGTTGTTACGCTATTTGCACTACATCCGACGAATGCAGAGCGTGTTACTCTCAAAATGATTGGCTTTCACTCGGCATGCGTTTACTTTTCATCGAATGTGTTTGGTTATTTTACTGGAGATACCTTTTTGTCGGACGATGCTCGATGGAACTCGTAACACGCATGGCTGTTGTAACAAGTAACACGGGAAAATTCGGTTAAAAAGAGCATTTATGGCCGTGACTGAATTTTGAAACGCTCGCTTGCTTTTCTATCTGTATTTTCGCGGTAAAAGCTGCAACGATTTAATTGAAATATTAGTCGCGTCGAATTCTGTTTGCTCGCTGAGCGGAATTTTATTGGCATTGCTAACGTTCAGATTTTCTACAAATTGTTTAAATATAATGTATTTATAATTATTATAAACATTTTAAATACATGTATAAATTATTTTATACATCACTTATTTTGCAATTTATGTTCAACATCATACAGAAGCTTTAATATTAATTATCTTATATATTACCATATTAATTGTATACATTTACTGTATACATTAATTATATAAATATATACTAATGTATATTAAATGTACACTGTATAATTATGTATCATATTAAATGTACATAAATGTACTAAAACGTATCCTATTTTTAATAAATTACCTACCTATTAAACCTAACCTCAAGACGATAATTAAATGACATTTTGGTAGCAAGATTCCCGTGTCAGTAAAAAAATGTGAAACTTAACCGACGAATAAAAGAGATATTACCGTAAAGTAACATTTCGACATCGGCTAATTACCGTCGCTAATTAACGACAGGAACTGTCAAGTAGTCGAATCGCGGATTAAACTTGCGATACGTAATCGAATCAAACGAATGTCCGCGGTAAATCTCACGAGCTTCGTTAATTACCGCGTCGATATCACGGTAAATTTGGAATTCGGTTTGACGAGAAACCATGTAATTAGCCGTTGAACATCGCAAGGTGTAGTTTCTCGTACACGGGATGCGTCTTGTTTGCTACAAACAGTGTGCGAGACATATTACACTTTGACATGCTGCTCGTGTCAGCTCAGGAACGTTCTGAATCCGTCGTGTTTTATCCATCGTGTCGTTTCGTTGCTTCCAAAAGCATATTGATTGAATCTCGTTTACCGTTCAAGGGTTGCTAACTAATATGATTAAATTTCTTGGCAAAATGATCAAATTTAATCGCTGCGAAATTGGTTTGGAAAGCACACGTCTTTAATGAAAATTTCGATTTCACAAATTTTGTATAAATCTGCGGTAATTAGAGGATCTAGGAATTCGAAAACTTCGAAATTTGAAAATTTATAGAATTTAAAAATGTAGAAAATTGAAAGAAAGAAGAAATTAAAAAATTTTAAAATATGAGTACTTCGAAATTAAAAAGAGTCAAATTTTCACACGTGTTTCTAATGAAAATTAACATTGCACCCAAATATACATCACTACCTTATATTTGTATAATTGATCGATTAATTATTCGATGAATCACTAAGAAACGTGAACAAACGTCGATATAAAAAAGTTTTAAATAAAGTTTCGCAGTAAGAGGAGGATTAATCAAGAAACGTCGACAAGGTACAGAGAAGGTATAACAAATTCTGGTTCGATATACCTATCCACTCGACAGTGAATTAAGGGACGAGGCAGCGACCAGAGGTTTTATTCCGACAAGGACGATCGTAGGAAATTAAACATCGATCGGGTTTCAGATGGAATAGCTGGCTGGTATGGTACATGGAAGGACGGCTTCGTCGCTTCTGCATTAAATTCGAAGACGTTACGGCGAAGTCGTATAATTCTCCCGTATAATCCATATATCCACTGCCTATCTATTCTCGGATTGTTATTCCCGACTCAGCCAGTTCAAGCCGGTAGAGTACTAAAATCGAGATATTGCGCCTTGTAAACCGACTATATCTCGTGGACGGATTATGTGCTAACTCAAGGAGCTTACGTGCCGACTTAATAATCCTTCTTGTAAATCAACTCCCATCTTCCCTTCTAGCGATATCGTTTCATATTTTATCACCACTTTCGTTATTGCACAGCTATTTGCTCGTGAAGGCCCGAATCTCTGGAATTTTATACCTACTCTTTAACTCGTCGATACGACATATCGATCCCTTTATTGCGAACGATTATTGCTCTGATCGATTTAACGAACTTCTCTTTCTATATCATCGGACTGAATTTTAAATAGATTTTAATTGAATCATTCTTCATTCTTTCTGATTACTTGAATGTGGACGAGGAATTAAGTTGTTGCAGATTTTTATAAATACGTTGCATATGAAAATATGGAGATGAAATTATAGCAAGAGTGCTTTAGTAAGATTGCTTTTTTATTTTAGTGTTCTGGAAAAGGAGATTTTTACCTGAACTTATATTTTACAAACATAACCTACGTAATCTACATTACCCGCATAACCCACATAACCTATAACCTACTGTATATCATATAATGTATATGGTGTGCATCATCAATTCACATTTATGCTATTTGATCAACCCTTAAGTTTATACAGTTCTCGTTGTGTTATCGTCAATATTATATCAAGAATGTATGAAAATCCTTATAAACAAAAAACATCTGATTCTTTTCTGTGCACAGATATTTATATACTAACTGTATATAATTAAATTATCATCAATAAAGTAACAAAGAAAAATATAATTCAGAATATCATAAACAATTTTCAATCATGAGTACTTTAAACAATTTTCACAGCTGACTGAATATTATCAAAAGTTCTTAAAGCTTGTGAATATTAAATATTGTTACTGTATTAGAGACATGTATCTTGTGCCACGTACAATTTTATCTATACAGGAAAAATATTCCATCGTAACTCTATACAAAACAAATGTTCCATCGGAGTTTTTTTGTCTATACAGGATGAGGATTAAATATGAAAACTGGTTCATCTGCAATCAGAGGCGGCTGAGGAATATTTCACAACATCCGTTGACAGTTGTACGGTAAAATATTTACAGGTTCGTGTTACGCGCACGACGACTTGAAATTATCATAGGTCGCCTCTGGGACGAGCGTATCGTTTGTCTTTCCATTTTCTCGTTCCACTTCCGTCGCCTTTTACCTCGTTTTTTCGCACGTCGCACTGTATCCTTCCGGTTCACGTGCATTTGCATAAGTTCGCCAGAGAGTCAAATACTTTATACCGACACGACATACTTTATTAGATCTGAAAAATTCCTTCCGTTTTATGTAATGACGGATCTTTCTTTTCTATCGATTTCATAGTTTTTGGAACATTTTTTTTTTATACGATTCTTAAGGCTTGTATAAAATATACAAATGGATAAAATTTTGTTAGGAAATAAATGTTTTGGAACATTAAGGACTATTTTAGAATATGAAGATGAAATATCTAAAATATGCTGAGAGATGAAATATTAAGATATCTCAAATGTATCATAGAATAAAATATTCAAATATATGAAGTATGCAGTGGGATAAAATATAAAAATATCAAAAATTTACTGTAGAATAAAATATGCAAATATCAAAATATCTGAAGTAACTAAAATATCTAAAGCTTCTAAAATACTGAAAATATCTAAAATATTTAAAATGTTTAAAATGACTAAAATTCCTAAAATATCTAGCATAAGCGTTTCTTTGTCACTCGCTTCCATTTTGAACACGTAGTGCCACTCATATATAACTCATGCCAATCAACGTGTTAATTCGAACAACTTCTGATTCTTACAATTCTGTTTGTTCAAACGGTTCGCAAATTTCCGTCTGTATTCACGGATTTGCATAAACCTCTTTGCCAACGAAGGTCCCCAAGAACAAATACTGTGGCGCGCCGAGAATATCTTATTAGGTCAAAAAGTTTTGATTTTCCGACGGTAGGAAGAGGGTACGTCTCCTGAAACTGATCCCAACTGAATATAATTATTCGCTAGTTGAGCTAGGTACGGATAAATGGATTCCATTGGTATCGACCTGGCGACAGATGTTTGATTTGTTGAAAAGTTTGCTTGCTGTTTCTCGTGACTTATTGTTTACCCAGAAACGTGAAATTTTTACCAAACATTTCAGTTTTTTTACTCGTTTGTGTATAGGTTTCTTAATTCGTTTCTGACAAGCTAACATCATAGTTATAGAATATACATCTTTGCAAACACAGTTATAAAATATACATATTCAACACAAATATTTTATTATTCAATAGAAATAATCTGAATATGTTTTTATTTATATTACTAATTCGTATCATTAATTTTATAGTGAACAATACGTGCCATTTTCAAGCACGTTCTATTTCGTGCGAATGTTACAACCGAACAATCAAGAAAATGTATTTACAGCTGTTTGTTAATGAATATCGAATTTCTCTAGACTCGCACAGAATTACGATTAGTTTGGTCTCATTAGTATTACGGGCCTTTGAATTCGAGCATATGATATCTTCAATCGATCCTAGATATGTTTATCCAGTCCCTGCTAACTCAACAACCTATATGCCAGATGTACATGTATATTGGATCGATCCTGTTTGCGTTCAAAGCTATCCAATATTGATCACTGGTAACGGTAAACTGGTATTTCTATGCTTGATATTCTATGAGTTACGTCGTCAATATTAATCCGATACGAGGCACAGGAAGAAGCTAATTTCATGTCAGCATTTAACTGTTCAGTGCCAGCAATGGCAAAGCCAACGCGATATTTATTCAAGAGTACGTCATTATACATATACCGAGTCAAATATTGTTGTAATGTTTTGTTACATGCTATTCTGTGATATAATAGTAACCATGAGGGACAAAGAGTTATATTTGGGTCTCCAACCACACTCTGTTCAAATTATAACTTAGCACACATAGTAATGGTTGTGTACAAAGGGAAATTGTAAACCATGTTGAAGATTATTACAGTACTGGGATTTTGATATTACAGTTAATGGGACTAATTTTAAGAATATTTAATTTACTGAGATAAATAAGAATGCGGTTACAGATGACACGATGGTCACAAATCGATTGCTCGAAACCCGAACATAACTTCAATAATCCCATAAATTCTTTAATTTTGAAAACTATCGTAGTTGGAAACCCCAAGCTCTATCAGTTTCAATTCGAAACTCGAAACCGTTTCCAATCAACGAGGAGACCGAGGCAACTACACACGCTCCGAACTATCCTCCTCGACCCGGCGATCCTAAATAACTTGCCGCCATACCGAACCACGGAAAACACGTAGAAATTAAGTCGAATCCCAAAGAGATTCCACTTTAAATAAACTTAACTTTCGTTTACTTGCCAGCGTTGCGGTGTCTCCGTTAGTTAATTCACTGGCAAAAAACAAACTCCCGAAGTCCCGATGCGAACCGTTTTCTGGCTCGTTTCTCGAGGACAATGAAATATCTCGCAGCGGTCTCGATATTGCAACGCGATCTCCGTTCTATCGTGGAATTAGTTTTTCCAACAGTGGACGGCGAACTTCTCGCAGCCTGAACGTTTCTCGACGGTGTTTTCCAACGGAAGAAACTACCCCGGGGAATTCTCAGGGAGCAATCCAACTCGATGTCGGTGTTTGGGGAACTCTCTCGTAGAAAAACAACAGTCAAAGACCCTGATCAAACGTGCGCGTACGACCGGACCGGTTTTGTGAGAAAGAACTAACGAGAGACCTGCTCTGAATACATGTTACTATGTTCTCTACAAATTACCCAATTAACTCTTTAACCATATTGTTTCCTTTCGATTCTACATGATACGAAATTAAACTCACATTTAGATTGGTACCTAATCTTTGCTAATTTTCTTTTGATACGAGAGCAGTGAACTGAAATTTAGGGACTTAGGTATTTGGGAAGTTTAGGAGTTTTAGGAATTTTAGGGGTTTGGAGATTTGGGAATTTTGGGATCTAGGGATTTAGGGATTTGGGGACTTAGGGATTTGGGGATTTAAGGATTGGGGGAAATAGGGATTGGGGGATCTAGGGATTGGGGGATCTAGGGATGGGGGATCTAGGGATGGGGAATCTAGGGATGGGGGATCTAGGGATTGGGGATCTAGGAATGGGGGATCTAGGGATTTGTGGATTTAGGGATTGGGGCATTTAGGGATATGGGGATCTAGGAATGGGAGATCTAGGGATTGGGGAATGTAGGGATTTGTGGATTTAGGGATTGGGGCATTTAGGGATGTGGGGATCTAGGGTTGGGAGATCTAGGGATTGGGGAATCTAGGGATTTGTGGATTTAGGGACTGGGGCATTTAGGGATTTGAGGATTTAGGGATTTTAGGATCTAAGGATTTTAGGATCTAGGGATTGAGGGTCTAGGGATTTTGGAATTTAGAAATTTGGAGATTTGGGTATTTGGAAATTTGAGAATTTGAAAATTTGGGAATTTGGAAATTTGAGAATTTGGAGATTTGGGTATTTGGAAATTTGAGAATTTGGGAATTTGGAAATTTGGAAATTTGGAAATTTGGAAATTTGGAAATTTGGAAATTTGAGAATTTGGCAATTTGGGGATTTGGCAATTTTGGGAATTAGGAGAATTTAGAGATTTAGGAAATTAAGAATGTAGAAATTTAGGAATGTAAGAATTTAAGAATGTAGAAATTTAGGAATGTAAGAATGTAAGAATGTAGAAATTTAGAATTGTAGATAGTGACCAATTCGACATCCAGAAATGAATAAACAAAGAAATTTGATAGCACACCGCTTTAAAAAGTCTTAAATCTAAAATTACGAAATTTGAAGCTTGAGAAGCCCTGAATTTTGACCACAAAATTCAGTCACGAAATGTGAATGTAAATTAAAGGCAACGTGAATTGAAATAAAGTATGGCAATTAGAATATTATCGTTTGAATGACTTCATGCACAAATTCCATTCGCTGATATTTCAGACATTTGTATGCTTATGGGGTGATTAAAGTTTATGGAACGTCATTCCTTATATACGTGGGTCGAGAAAATTATGTGCTTTAAAAAGTAGGTTAATCTAAAGACCGCAACGCGTGAGAGATATAGAGTCGAGCTTGCGTGCAACTTTTGAGCTTTATTATCGAGCAAGAACGCGACAAAGTTACGAGGAGTTCAAAACATAGTTGAATGATCCACTTTATGTCTCATGTCACGTAAAGGGAACGAAATATGAACTCCTTCAAGGACATCATATATCGCTGTAACAACAGATGTTGCAAATTCTCAAGAAATGTCCTTGTTTTAGAATCACTTACATTATTTATGTTTAATCTAACTCCGAACGAGTGTGTCTCTTCTTTTGGTTCAAAAGATTCAATTACCTGAAACAGAAAGAAAACCGATTACTTAAACCTGTCTGACTAGAATTCTTGATATTTTTTTACGTTTTTCACTGTGTACGTATATTTTTAATTTACAAAGGGATTGCACGGTACAATGTTCATGTAATCGTTTTATAATGTATTTGTTACGACGTACGCGAATCATTATCCACCGGAGAGGAAGAAAATTCAGAGAAAACGCTACATCAAAGCTGCACGAATGCGTGGAGGATTGAGCACAAGAACTGAATTTATATTTTAATACATCGTTTCAATGTTTCCGCATTATAAAAGCAAGTGCTTGTTAACATTGGCTATAGAGGAGAGGATTATTTTAGACTCATAAAAGGAACAATTTCTGCTTTTTCATTCGGAACAAAATGAAAATTGACATCGTGATAATTAGCAGGCATGTCCGTTAATTAAGCGCGTTAAAATATTGGATCTTTTTAGAAGAAAAAAGTACTTTACAAAATTGCGAAAAATTTGTCGAGAACAATGATAAAACTTTCGCGTTAAGCGTCACATTTTTCCCCAAAAAACTTTCGACTAGTCGCAAATTAGTCAAATTCTCGCTAAAACTATGCGAGCGTGGTATAAAAATTTAATAGAACTATTTAAGTGATTGGACACGGTGATCCACACTTGATTTGTGCATTACATTATAATGAATGAATTAATTTTTCATTTTTGGGGATTTTTAACGATTCCAAAATTTGGTGGTATATTATTGTGGAGATTTAGGGATTTGGGGATCTAGGGATTTTGGAATCTGCGGATTTGGGGATTTGAGGATTTGAGGATTTGGGGATTTTGAGGTTTGGGAATTCGGGAATTTGGAAATTTGGAGATCTGAGGATTGTGGAATCTGGGGATTGTGGAATCTGGGGATTGTGGGATCTGGGGATTTTGGGATCTGGGGATTTTGGGATCTGGGGATTTTGGGATCTGGGGATTTTGGGATCTGGGGATTTTGGGATCTGGGGATTGTGGGATCTGGGGATTGTGGGATCTGGGGATTGTGGGATCTGGGGATTGTGGGATTTGGGGATTGTGGGATTTGGGGATTGTGGGATTTGGGGATTGTGGGATTTGGGGATTGTGGGATTTGGGGATTGTGGGATTTGGGGATTATGGGATTTGGGGATTGTGGGATTTGGGGATTTTGGGATTTGGGAATTGTGGGATTTGGGGATTGTGGGATTTGGGGATTGTGGGATTTGGGGATTGTGGGATTTGGGGATTGTGGGATTTGGGGATTTTGGGATTTGGGGATTGTGGGATTTGGGGATTGTGGGATTTGGGGATTGTGGGATTTGGGGATTGTGGGATCTGTGACTTGTGGGATTTGGGGATTTTTGAATCTATGGATTGTGGGATTTGCGGATTGTGGGATTTGGGGATCTAGGGATTTGAGTACCTAGGAATTTTTGGGTCTAAGAATTTAGGAGTCTAGGGATTTGGGAATCTACGGATCTGGGGTCTAGATATTTGAGGATATAGGATTTCAAGAATACAGCTAATCGGGAATATAAGGATTTGGGATTCTAGAGATTTGAGATTCTAGGAATTAGTGATCCTAGAAATTTATGAATCTACGTATTTCAAAAGCAAGTATTCAAAAGAAACAGAAACTTCAGAATTCCGAAATTTTTGAAACAGAAGAAATCACAATTCCAGAATCTGAAAATTTACAAATTAGGACACATAGAAATTTATTAAAGCATAAATTTGAAGAAACTAAAAAGAAACTGGAAAAAGTAAACATTGTGAAGTGTGAAGGTGAAGTTTGAAACTCGTTATCATTACGATCGTGATCTCAGAGTTATGATAATGTTGCAAGAAATTAGCGACACGCTCGATCATTCGGTCGTACTTTGCAGAGGCATAAAATACGCGATTTTGTATACGAAGCAACATACTCGACTGTCGGCAATCTTGCGTGATGAGTTTCTCGAAAGCAAACACGATTATCTGGGCTGTTCGCTCCGATTGTGGTAAGGATATGGAGATACACCTATGTGTAGGCGCACATAAGCCGTCATGACTCGGTTATGGGCGCATCGGAGAAGAGCAGCAGAGTCACGGGCAAAGCATTAAGTTTATGTTCCGCGCAGAATTACGTAGTTTAACATGTTGATAACCCGACAGACGTTGCTGTAGGGCCCGCAATGACAGCAACTTTCATACAGGTTCACAGTTTAGGTTGCTAACAGTGTTTTCTGTACGTGCAACTTAGGCTTCCTTGAATAAGAAACATTCTTGAACTGACAAATTCTTGAATGTTCAACTTTTTGCATATTCGAGTTTTCAATCTTAATTGATTTTTCATATTTCTGAATTTGGGAATACTCGAGTTTAACATTACTTATTTTTTTGTTTGTATATATTCATGTTTGGAATTTTTTAGTTTTTCATTTCTAAGTATGCAAGTTTGGAATTTTTTAATTTTTTGTCTCTATGTATTCAAGTTTAGAATTTTTTCATTTTTCGTCTGTAGTATTCAAGTTTACAAATTTTCAAATTTTTTAAATTTCAACTTTCCAAGCTCTCTAATTTGTAAATTATTTAATTTCTGTACTTACGAATTTTTAAATTCTCAAACACTAAGTATTTCAATTTTTAGGTTCCCGAATCTCTACATTATTATTGTTACAATTTTTCAGCCTTGAAATGAAATTTTTAAAATTTGAATCAACATTAACAATTATCATCTTGAATCATTATTAATTCTACCTAAAAGTATGGAGCAGTGATAATTTTTGTTTCATATTTTTTCAACATGTCTCTATACGATAGTACATAATTATTTTCAGCGACGAACGTGTTAAATAATATTTACATTTCTCTTCCGCAATTCTGACACAATTTGCTATCTCCCTGTCTAATTACGTTGTATTTCTAATTAGATTCGCGATCATTGAGCGGCAACGTGTTAATGGATTGCATCGATGATCATCGAATTGCCAACAGAATCGCGTGATCAAATGTATATATTATATTTCGATGAGTAAATTGGCCACGTTTTCCCATCGCGCATGTAGAACAGGACGAGTATCGTACATATGTATACATATGAGAAGAGCGATGCATACTTCGTACCATTTCCCGGGGGAAATTTTCACCATGGTCAGTGTAAACTCTGTACTCTGCGATCGTTCCCATGTGAAGGGACTGTCAAAACTTAATACCGCAGTTTGATGGTGACCATTAAATTTATCAGCGACCGTGAAATAGTGCTACGTGCTTTTCAAGACACGCGAGATTAAACGACAAAGCTTTAGATCAGAATTCACGATATTCTTGTACAAAAGAATTTAGATACAGGTTTATGCCATCATCTTTAAGACATGCAATTAACTGAATTAATTTCACAATTTATTATTATAATTTTCTTAAAATAAATACCTTGACAGGTGATACAATGTTTACTGACATCAACGTCTAATTATAAAATACGGTTTTAATTAATAGTACAGTTCATTTAGATTCTATTTTATTATCGCAAAAGATATATGTAATGATGTAAAATAATGTATGATATATCTAAGTAATATAAGTATGTAAAGTACATACAAATAATGTCACAAGTATGTAAACTATACCTAAATAATATTATGAGTTTATAAAGTATTGCAGATAACGTTATAAGCATGTATAAATAAGTATGTAAACCATGTGTAGATATTGCATGTATCGATGAAATATTTACGTAATAACGATTCGGGATTGCTTGCAATATTTTCAATTGATCGTATCAGCTTTTTTAAACGTACAAGGTCCTCCCTTTTGTCCGAGGATGCCATTATAAAGGATAAAGGCTTCTGTATGCGTTGTTCGCGATCAAGAGGGTAGCCGGTCAATCCCTTTTAGCTCTTGAAAAATATCCCCGCAAAAGTATCAGTTTCCGTTCTCTGTTCCGTGAACGAAACATTGTACCCGGCTCTTTCATCCCGCAGTTCGATAACCGTACATTATAAAAGCAAATGTTATCCGCGAAAGAAAATATTGAATCCAAATCGAATTTTCGAATTAGAATCGATCACCAATGCCTCCATTTTTCGTTATATCAAATATTTTTCCATTACTATTTAATCTTTTCCCCTTAACCACTCATTTCACATTCTACCTTCATTTTTTTACATTTTGCAATATTTTTTTTTAATTAAATTTTGATACTATTCTTGATACAATAACAAATTAAAATATTCTAAAACTTCTCGCAAAATTACATCTGGCATAGTTATTTACCTGCCGAAATTTTCCCGTAGTTTTACCTGTAAATAAATATTTGATCGTTCTCTTTTTGATATAGACAGTCTATATGGAAATGGTGTAAACAGCCCCCGAAATTGGAGTAGCAAATCATATTTGATCGAATATCTCGGAAGCTGTTACACAGCAAAATGTTTAAATATGCGACTTGTGTATTTTTGATCGTTTGAATCGCGTATGCAAATAAAATCCCAAATGAGTAATTTATTTAAATAAACATATTCCAAGTCAACACGGTTGTGCAAATTTCTCTGGTAAATATTTATGGAATGAAATTTCATACGTGATCTGCGAATCTGTTCGTTCTTTTTCCAAATAATTTAAATTAATTTCCTTAACTTTGAGCATTGCTTTTATTTCTTTAAAATTCATTAGTTTGTACATACCATACAAGTACATTATGTTACAAAAAGCAAAATAGATTCATTTAAAATGTGTAAAACATTCAAAATATACTGATTAAGGTTATGATCATAATCACTCGAAAATGAAGGCATAATTTTGTCTAAAAATTAAAATTTGCATAAGTATTCACACCATATGTTAATTTAAAAGTGAATTATATTTTAAGTTATACTTTTACATATTAATTTTAGATAAATTTCCTAATAAATCTTTGCCAAAAAATTATGTGCATTCCATATATTTTATGTAAGGTCCAAACGACGCTGCAAAAAATTGCAGAAAACGTATCTAACCTGGAATGGGAAAGGAACAATTTCTCGGTGCCGTTAACGACGCTCACAGTTTTTCCTGGGTCTCGTTATTATTTCTAAGCGCCACCAGCGTCCTGAAAACTTTCGTTTTTGCGAAACAGGATGCACCAGAAAAGAGAAAACTCGAATTAAGTGCAACCGGTTCGAGTGTTTGTACAGGACAGATATTTATTCTTCATCGTTGAAAACGCTCGAAAAAATATAGGTTAGGTTCACTACAGAATGTTTCATAAATGATCCACACAAACATTGTTATCATGAGAAAGTTCAAAATGTTAGCATTGAGAAATATATTTAGAAATGAAAATAATGGCAACAAGTATATCTTTAAATCGATAAATATAGTTTTATGACATCTCATCGACATCAGCAATAATTGAGACAACCGATATCAGTAGATCCAGGAAAGGTAATACCCTCTTTTAAAAACAATAATGAAACAAAGAATACTCAGCCAGAGGAAGATCGTCGACACGGCTTAAAGCATCGTTAGCGTTCTAGTACGATGTATATAAGCGAGACTCGAGTTGCAGCCATAACTTCGCCATTATCCGACTTGCCAACTTTCCGTCGACAGTCGCTCAACTTCACTTTCTGTCTTACCCTTTCCTCTTCTGTGTGTGTATACCTCACAGTCTCGATGTTTTTTCCTCGTCTACGAACATCTGTCCTCGTTCTTCGCTACGCTTTTCTCTCTTCTTTTTCTTGCGGGTCTTTGTACACGCCTATCCTTCTGTTCCTTTGGCTGTGTATCCACGAAGACGACTCGGTGAACCGTCTTCGAGTAGTTTACATTGTCCTGTCGTTTTAACTTTCCTTTGCTTTCCTCGAACGACGATGTAACCGTGCGGATACACGGAGGATTAATATTGTCCGGAAGAGCAATCCCCGAGAGGAAAGCGTACAGATATGAAATACCTTGGACCAGGCCAGACAGTGACGCGATACTTTTAATCAATATTAATTGCAAACTTATAACGATAATTTTTATTTTTATATAAACTTACAGCTAGATACTTAATATACAATTACAACTTGAAATTACATACTTAGGAATTTTTATCTCAATCAAGATTACATATGAGAAATATTTTCATTTACAGAGTTCAATAAATATGTTCATCTAGATGAATCAATAAATATTTCTACTTAAAAATCAACCAAGAAATATTTTCACTTAGATCAATTAATAAATATATTCACTTAGAAGAATCAATAAATAGTTTTATTTAAAAATCAAACAAGAAATATTTTCACTTAAGTGAATCAATAAATATGTTTGCTTAAATAAATCAATAAATAGTGTCACTTAAAATTGAAACGAAAAATATTTTCAATTACATGATTCAATAAATATGTTCATTTAGATGAATCAATAAATATGTTCACTTAAATGATACAGTAAATATGTTCACTTAGATGAATCAGTAAATATGTTCACTTAAATAATACAGTAAATATGATCACTTAAATAATACAATAAATATGTTCACTTAGATGAATCAATAAATACGTTCATTTCGATGAATCAATAAATATTTTCACTTAAATAATACAATAAACATGTTCACTTAGATGAATCAATAAATATGTTCACTTAAATAATACAGTAAATATGTTCAATTAGATGAATCAATAAATATGTTCATTTCGATGAATCAATAAATATTTTCACTTAAATAATACAATAAACATGTTCACTTAGATGAATCAATAAATATGTTCACTTAAATAATACAATAAATATGTTCAATTAGATGAATCAATAAATATGTTCATTTAGATGAATCAATAAATATTTTCACTTAAATAATACAATAAACATGTTCACTTAGATGAATCAATAAATATGTTCTCTTAAAACTGAAGCAAGAAAAATTTTGTCTTAAAAGGCGAACCAATTTCGCTTAGAAATGAACCGCGAAATAATTGAAATGATTGACGAGGGTAGAAAGTGTAATAGTTAGCACTTCGAAAGAGGAAGCAGTGGGGTTTTTCGAGGCGTTCAAAGTTTCCCGCCACGGGACAAGTGGGTGGCAGGCCGTATAACATCGCGGTTAATTGAGCCGAAGAGGCGAAAGATTGGTGGCGATAAGAGAAAGCCGCAAAACAGGGGCGTGAAGTCGTGAGAGAAGGACGATAAGCGTTCGTTCTTTGGGAACCGTAGCTCGCGGTCTGTTATCGCCTAAAACGTCAACGAAACTTTCCCTTATCGCCAGATTCGTGGTCCTTTTTTTGTAGAAGGCTCGTTACGAGGGTGCCGCCGGGGCTTTAAGTAACGTCTCGAGAAGAAGTAGAAAACGCTGGATGGTCGTTGAAAGATGGAATCTCGGAGAAAGAAAACGACGAATAAGGACTGAAGGGTAAAGAATGGATTCCGTTGTATGTTTCGGGTTCGATGTTAGAAAACGAGATATTGTATCGATTTCACGATTTCAATGAAACTTTGAATTGAGATGTGTGGGAATTTTTAAATTTGAAGATTTGGACCATAAAAATTTAACAATTATTGTAGTACAGTCAAGTCAACTTTTCACATTCCACATTATTAAGTGTTACTTTTAGAAAGTGGAATTTAGTGGAAATAATTTGATTTATGGAGACAAAAGAATAGAGTTATAAATTTTCAAATTTCCCGCCAACCAGTGACCTCGCAGTGCACTCAGCACTTCTTTGGAATAAACCCCACTTTAATACTAGTATAAGAACAAAAAGATAGTCTATACAAAATTGTAGAATTATGGTGGAAGATACCTAACAATGACCAAATATATAAATATTTCTAACAATGCAAAATTTCTAATAACGAATAAAAGTTGTAATAAAAAGTGAGACTGATAAAAAACTATAGTCAGAAGAATCGCCTGCAGCCGTGTCGCAATGGGGGCAATTTTCAATCGTCAGGAAGGCAAAGCGCGTTCCTTTTCCGGTACGCGAGTTGCCGATGGCGCAGCTTAACGCGTTTCCGGTCGGTTCTCCTTGGATTCGATCCACGACGCCTTCAGCGCCAATAAGAGTCGCGTTATAGGCGATATCAAACGAACTGGTGGTACGTTCGAGCCACCGGTTACAAAGGAGGGCCCACGAGATTGCTGCAGGAAAAAGAAATTTCGCGGCCGATTAGATCCGCCGGTGTAAACGAGATTCCGCTCGGAAACGAATGCCCGCGGGCCACACGATCCGAAATCGAGAAACGTTCCTTACGCTTTCGAGCTGTTAGCCTCTCAAATGATTTTCATCCTCTCCTACGTTAAACTATTTCACGGAGATAAATAGCTACTTCGTTTCTTCATTTCTTGCAAATTTCAAAAATATGTTTTATATAGAAGACTACATACAGGGTGTTTCACAACTAGTGTAGGTCACTGAATTGGTATTCACTATTTTATGGAGACACAATAATGCAGTGTAGGAGATTAAAGGAGTGAATGAAAGGATAGAGTAGAATGTAAACGTATAAGTACAGTGTGTTTCAAAAAACATGACACTTCCAAAATGTATACATATGTTTCTGAATGTATACTTTCCTGAATATTGTGCATATAAAAATAGATGAAAGAATGCTATGATATTTGACGGTATATTTAAAAAAGAATATAAAAGTCTCAAGATCGCCAAAATTCAGAAAGCGGAGAAAAAAGGGGAAGCAGTGAATGAAGCGTTGAAGCGCTATTATCCCTTTAATCGTCACCGTACGCACTCGTCAGTCGTGTTATTACGCAGCTCGGCGTAGAATGAAACGCGTGTTGGTCTTTTCTCTGTCGTTCTTCGACCGTGGATAATGAGTCGGAAGTCGTGGAAACGAATGCAGCGAATATTTCACACTGACATAGTTCCAGCGACGAGAGGCGACGAATAAAAGCATTCCTCCACCTGCCGGTGAAACCCCCTCGGTGACGTACGATTGCATTAATTCTACGCTTGGTACGCGCGCGAACACGCGAACGATGCACGCATCGTTTCGAGACGAGACTATCGATGAAAGGGCCTAGGGATGAATGAACCACTCCTTTCATCGGTAAGAAAAGATACCGATAGAAAGCAACCCTCCACGGCATTCTAAGGGTGAAAATGGCACGGAGCACCCCCGGGCACGTTTCTTGATTACGTTTCGCTGCGTCATTAGTATAAAAATAACATTCTTTTTATTTCCTTTGTATCGTACGTCAGATACACTCTTTTGCACTTTTTTCTTCGGGCAAAAAGGAGATCTGTTGAAACCCTTGATGCGTTTCTTCGACCGCGTTCGTGCACTGTCGTGGATATAAAACTGTTGTTTCGAATATAACTCCACGGTTCGAGTTTCCATGAAAATAAATATAGGAGAAACTTGTTGCATTTTGGTATCGTTCTGAATTTGTACCTGTCTACCATTAATTTTGATACTGATAAATTTATAATCGGTATTAAAGTTACGAGGAATATTAAAACTGATAGAAACAAGTTATTGGCATTTCTGTGTAACATGAAGGTTAATAAAATTTTTTGATTGCAAACTAAATGTAATTTTTATACTGGATGTGTCAATGAAATGTATACATACGTGTACATTAATATCAATCATAAAAATAATAGTAAAAGTATTAGACTGCCATAATAGCAGAATTCTACTTTTGCTATTATTTTAAATATTAATAATTTCAAAAAATTATATCAACTTACTCGTTGTTCGTTTTTTTCATCGAAAAATATAAAAAATAAAGTGTATAAATAACCCAATATATATGAGTACATTTCATTTTGCTTTTCCTGCAAATTTCAGTATTTTATTCGAATTTTGAGAAACTGAATTTCAACGAGACCGAGTGTTAACGCGAATGGCAAACCGAGGCGTCGAATTTATCGACGCAACGATGTCGTCCGCACAATTTATTAATTACATGGAAACCGGAAACAAATTTGTCCAGTCGAAATTAGCGCTAGTCAAATTCGAGATACGCGAATAAACGGACGAAATTAGCGTGCAGTGAACTCAAACAGCGACAGGTATGATCGAAGCATGACCCGAATGTTAACTGAAATTCACTGCAAAATGTTTTCCCCTAGCTTTACAACGGTCCGGTGAATATTACCATTTTGATTGTGAAACGTTTATACTTCGTTTCTGAACCTTGTCGTTTATCATTCGCTGACATTCAATGACAATTACACGCGTTTCAGTGATTTCATTTGACAGCTGAATTCTATTCCGACACGTATAACAATGATTTTATGACATTTGGGAGACTGTATAACTTGTATGAAAATGGATGGAAATTATTTAGAATAATTACTAAGAAATTATTATGATATACATACATATATCATGTATGTACATATATTAGAATCTTTTGAATTTCAACTTCCTATATAATACTGTTAAATTTCTAACATATATGTATAATTTTATATGATTATATATATTATAATATAAAAATGTGACAATATATTTAGAAAATTGAGAATTGGTAAATTTAAAATTCTTTTAACTTAATGATTTCGCCATGTTAATTAAATGGTCAACAAATACGATCAAAATTTAATATTATTGAATGTTGGGGCAGTGCGATTGAAATTTCAGCATCAGTGGCAATCATGATAATAACCCGGTATAAAAAAAAACAGTTAATTTAACGGTTGTACGAAACTGTGCTGCTGAAATTTTCAGAATAGGTTATGTTCCGTTGTTCGTACCCTTCCATTCGGATTGGTGGGTTTGAATTTCAACAACTTTCCACGAAATAATTACCTTCAATCTACCGTTGTTACGTTAATAAAAAATGTACCAGACCGTAATTACATTACGATTAAACAATACCTCTGAAAAATTAATTTATTTCGGAGAACATTTTGATACAGGAAATTCGACTTCATGTGATATGTGAAATGTTAGCTGCTGTTTTGTAATATTAAATTATTTCTTTGTATTAATATAATACCTTTGTGTTATACGAACATTACTCGAATTAAATAAGGGTAATTTCTATGAAATAAGGATCAATGTAGATGGTGTAGTAAAATTATAAGAGGTCCCAAAATAGATAATTTAATCTATTAAAAGCTTACGTGGACAGTTCACGAGCTGTTTTTTCTCCAAAGTCAATTGATACGACTTGTGCAGGAGGGTTATCGTAAAATTCGCATTTCCACGCATCGCCAGCACAAATATGCTTTTTTTTCATGGATATATGCGTACTTTCACATGCATCCGGATTGTTGTGTGCTGTACGTGTGAACACCAGACGGGTTCCCTTGAAAAACGATGGGGTTTATTGCGGAACGGCATGGATTGAAATTGGGGAAACTGCGGGTTGTTGAGCGGTGAGCTCGCTACCGATACAGATTCATCAACTGTCGTCGCGTAAATGGCAGGAAAACCGCTGATACCGATATGAGTTCCCTGTTCGAATGTGAATTTCACCTACGAACATTGTTACTGAAACATATTAGTTCACTTTCGAGAAATACGACGAAATTTTCGCTTGTAGCCACGGAATATTTATTTTTAGTCTACGTCACATTGTTTCTTTACTAGATGATTTATTAGATGGTATGAATTAGATGGCACTCAAGTCTAATAATAAGGTTAGAATTCAAATAACTAACTGAACGAAAATAAATTAAGAAGGTAAGAATATGATACATTTTTCAAACTTTACTAACACAAGAATTTTATATTAATTTTATCAGAATAACATTTGAATTTATTAAACGTACTACTTCAGAAAATAAATTCAAGAAAAAATTCTTGTAGAATTGTACATGCCACTGATTGGAACATGAAAATTATATCTTAACGATGAAGTATATTATTAACAATAAACAAATTGTCCCTTCTGACATATGTAAAATATATGAAATATGTGACCAGGTTGATGCAGTTTAGATTGGGCGTAGGTTAATGAACGTTACGCAAGGAGCTAAATTTCGCAGATTTTCTATCGCGGCGTTGATCATCGACGCGAATTCATCGAGTACTGTCACGCAAATGATGCGAAAACCACGGATACCGAACTTGATCGCGTATTCGAGCACTTGCCACCGAGTTTTCCGCTTCATTCGATTCCGCACGCGATAGGAGTCCCCTATGCCATCCTGCCTCGTGTTACACTGCCGATATTCCCATGGGTGTGCACACGCACATTCGACTTCCATTATTTCGCGTATAATCCGTCGGTTGTTGCAGTTATTCAACTTCCTGCGTTCCTTTACCAGGTAAATCAAATTATCTGAGTCAACGAACAAAAAATCGTTCCGTGTTTCAAGACTGGAAATTGCACACGAAGACTTTTCATAGATTATGTGATGGACTTATGATTTCTTGTCAAAATTTTGTTGAAACAGTTTCTAATGTGCAACATACTTCCTGGTATTTTAATATTATAATTTTGCTGCAGTATTAAAATTTAATAATACATATGTGATATGTTATCTGTCATTTATGATTGTATTATCGTTGTTAATATTATTTAAGTATTTATACATTATTTATGATGTTATACATTATTTTTAATGCATTATTAATGTATGTATTATAAATTACTTTCAATGTAAATATCATGTTATATGTACATTATACATGTGCACATGTATTCACATGTATGCACATATGATATATTTTATAAATTTTTGTAATTAAAAAATATCAGTAACGAGTGCAAATAGTTTTATTGAAGCAATCTCTCTGCTTTTTCTTTTTTACGATAACGGTAGATTGATAGCGCAGGTAACGCATTTTCCTTTCCAAACAAACGTACAAATTCTGTAAGTATAAAATTTTGAAATGTGGACGAGAAACGTACAGACTCGTTGGAAACTTATTCAGATAATGGAGTTTCCGTTACGTCGAAATAGCGAGCCGAGGTGAATCCTCTGGGAAGAATAAAACCTATTTTTTTATCTCCATTTCCATTCTCGTCGAACGTTTTTAGTCATTAACCGCACACGCTCGCTCCGCAAACTCTAATTTCCAACGACGAAATCGAATTAATCCTCGTGGACCGGTATCGAATTAAAAATTGATCGAGCTTCACGTCCTGTTTTTGTATTACCGAACTCGAATAACCGCAGGCAAAATGTAACGTACAGCAGTGTAAATATTGCCGAAATTAACTTGGCAATCTATGTTATAAAGTGCACATATTTTATATTTCACCTATGCAGGCAATTTGTGCGTTACTAACTTACTATCAAGTTAAATATTGACACGAATAATCGTTTACAAAATTGTGAGTAGTTTGTAAGCGAAATAGGTTATAGTTAGGTTATGGTTAGAAAATAGAACATAACCTAACTGATCACAAATTAATGTTTGTATGAGCTAATACATTATATAGGCTAATAGTATAATAAATTGTATATAGAACATTTCATTAACACATAATTTAACAGATATAACTAATAAAAGTTAAGTCAATTGAATATTATGTTAGCCATTCTAAAATTACACATATTCAAAATGAGTACCTACAATATTATCACATATGTATTTTTTCGCTTCATCATATGTATGTTTGACATTAAATATTTATATATGTATATATGTATAATATTACAACGGTAGAAATACAACAATTGTGTAGTATTATATTGGAGTAAATATACCAATGTACTATTTATTCTTTTTCACATACTACAGAATGTATGAGAGCACACACAGATATTTGCCTTTCGCAGTCAAAGGGTTGTTTGTTGAAAGTGACTACATAAACGCTTCATTAATATTCTTGTTACGAAATGGCTGCTTCTTTGCTGGAATAAACAATGAATCAACTGCAAGAGTGAACACAAGCGAATGGTTAGGTTAACATAAACGAATGGAACAGTGACCATGTGTAGGTGAATCACACGAGAAAATGTGGCACGGTATAAATCTATGACATGAATAAACACAGTAGTCTGTCATATGAACACAGTAAAAGGAAATTATGTGAAAACACATAAATAAATATGAAAATAGATTGAACAAAGATAAACAATACAATAATTTGTATTTGCTTTATATTATTAAGTAGCAAATTGAGAGTCAAAAGTGATTGAACTAATAGTGTCATAAAAGCAACGTTATGTTAAGAGTGTGTGTACAGGTAGTTATTGCTTACGAGTTCGAATTGACCCGGGAACACCGAATGGCCCTAGCCATCCGTATCCAAGGGGTTAAGTTATTGACCGCCGACGCCCAAAACTGTACAGGGCCTCCCAAAATTAGTGTGAAAGCAAGAAACTTTTTACGGTTAAATAAAACTTCAAATTCTCAAACTTTCAAATCATCAAATGTATTAAGTTTTACATTCTGAAACTTCCAAACAGAGAAATTTAGAAATTTGGTAAATTCTTAAAAATCAGGAATAAAATCTCTGACATCACCGTTTTAAAACTATCTAGCATCTAATATCGAAGAATATAAATGAAACTAATCTAACCACAAAAATATTTTTCTATGTTTCTTTCAATGATCAGTGTCACTTCGATTACTCTTCGAACACAACGGGACATCGACAGTGTATCAATAAAGTGGCCGGAAGTTCGATTGACTGTTACGAGTCTCGATACCGGTCGAAAGGCGCTAACGACAAATTACCGCGAACAATCATGGTCGTCTTCGTGTCGACCATTATCGCGCGGTTGGATTTATGGGAAGGAAATGAGCGCTCGGAGCGACGGCGCCTCCATCATTCCATCCGTTGAGGAAAAAGAAGAGAAAGAAGGGGAAACACGGCAGAGGCAGGGAAATAAAACGAGGAGGGAGAGAAGGAAAAAAGGAAAGCCACAATACACACGTAACAAACTATAGGAGGGCGCTGGCTCATCTTGGCTGCAACCGTGGTGGGTTCGCATGAAAACGTTCTATGGGCCGACGGGGTCGTCGTTTTCAGGCCTAGTTCTCCTTCGAGCTTTCGCGAAAAGAGGCGGAAAAAAGGCAAGGAATACATTCATCGTTTCCCTGGGCTGACTGGCAGGCGAGAAAGAAAGCGAACGCCTCGAATTCGTGGCAAAATCCTCGAACGAAGGCAAGCAACCCTCGTCTCAAGAATTCTTTGCCTGTTTTGCTCGTAAATTTTCAACGAATTTTATGGCGGCCTGTCCTAATGCAGATGATATCGTATTCTCTCGAGACATTTTCGGCATGGAAATTCGAAAAATTCTTCGGAGCTATATTGTACTAGCTTTGACGCTACACTAATAGTTCGGAAGATTAGTACAGATGATACTGAGAACCCATAAATTGTCTGAAGTTATGTACATCTTATGAACAAATTTAAATTCTCCAAATTCATATTACTATCGTTTCACCTTTTAATGTACAATTTTTTGGACTGTTATTCACAGCTAGCTAATTATTCCTACAACGTTAAAATATCTCAATAAAGTCAGAATGACTACAAAATTGCAGTGAACAGGTCCAGTTTATTCGAACCGTAGTATGCATCACGTATGAGACACGTTAATGTAGGACAAGGGGTTAACTAAGGAGTTTGATATTTTTGTCACCCCAATACCACACCTTCCAAAAGAAAAAGGCTCCATCACAAAGATCATCGAATCTTCATCTCCAAAAGTCCTACGAACAGAATGCGTTCGAAAATCAGGGAAAATTGGTCCCAAGGGTGGCTCCGCGTAAAACCCAGAAAAGAATCGAACGTAACGAATGAACGAGGACAGGTGGTGTAGGTTTACCGCAATGCATATGCGGTAAATCAGTGCAGATGAGCAGATATACGTGCACGTGGACGGTCAGTGGCCATCGGGCAGCGTTGGGGTGGAAAAGGGTGAGCGCGGGTGCAATCAGGTTGCACGCTGACTGATAGTAGGACAGAGGAGGCTCGACGGATGCAACAACGTAGCACGGGTACACAGATTATATACGCGTTTGCATACATGAAAGCCATGTACGTTTCCCGATGGCCCGGCCTGTACTTGGCTTATATCACTGTCGTCGTTCGACGCGTCGGATCTATCGTTGACCTATACCACTGTCACCGATCAACGAAACCCGCCTACGTTCGCTCTCAATATGCACGAGGCGTCGCCTCCTTTCGTCGCGGCTATATTGAAAGTCTATCGAATAATTTGCTCCGTCATATTATGCGTACGCGGTACTACACTTGTCCTATTAAGCGACCTACACGCTCGCGGCAAGTGTAATACTGTTTAGCCCTGCAACGTTGTTGAGAGTGCATTGCCGGCGGTAAACAAACTTTCATTGGAAGCTTGTTATGCACTTGATGTCTAGCGATATACGCACAATGTTGCGTTCATTAGGGTGCTTTTATGCGGTCCTTAATTTATTCGCAGCGGTACGATACACTCACGATCAAAGGCACCGATATTAGATCATTCGCATATGCAATGCGATTTTTCGAGAGGTTAACTGAATTCGTTCCTCATTGAAATAATTAAGTTATTGAAATAATAAGGTTCCGATAGAAGCTTCTTAGTACAGAGTTAGTGGCGAGAAATCATTTCCTTTTTCATGTTACGTTGATGGATTTATCAAATTTTTCGAGATATGAAGTGCAGTATCGATCGAGTTAAAATATGTATAATACACAGTCACGGACAAAATCATACACAAACAAATCGTTCTTCCTTCAGTTCTGACTGACACAATTATCCAAAAGATCATAGGTGAAGGATCTACATCCGTAACTTTGTATCCACTTTTCTCTTTCCTGCAGCATCGAAAACAATTTAAAGGTCGCGAAAACACCGCGAATAGAAGCATCGTTATAAAAGCGTACCATTCAAATTAAGCTTGCAGAGAGCAGAATAATCATGGTTAAGATCGTTTCTTCGTTCCGAAGTTTGCGTGTAGTTTTCTCTGTCTAACCATTTACGTTTATTCGAGAAGAGGTCGCCCGAAATTAACACGATAAAAGCCGCTAATTCGAGGAAATACAGCGATAACCGTACCGAAGGGATTGCTGTCAGAACGCGTAGATGCACGCAAACGTCGTGGCTGGAGAATTAATAGTGCGTGTACATTGCACGCACACCAGGAGCCTGGTCGAGCGGCTATAAACTAAGTTGCTCCATAAACCGGGCCGCGAATATGCATGAGGAAGGTGTGGCTCGCGTTGTTGTTGCACCCGGCTAGCTTGATTTCGGAAACGTTATAAGTCGGCCGCGAGTGCATCATGCACGTTGCATCGCATTTGCAAAGCAAAGCACAGAGCAGCGTGCGCGCGAGCGTTTCCACCTGTCTTGGCGAGATTAGCCGGTGCTTTGTTGCCGTTTTAAGGAACCCCGTTTCCGCCCACGGTGAAACGTCTTACGATGGAAATCGAGAGATTTGGATAATCGTTTGACTCGCGGACCGTTAACGTCCCTGAACTAGAGGAACACTCTTAGTAAGACAACATTTGTGGAATACAAAAATCAGCGAGATTAGAGATACTTGAATTTTTTTAAATCTTAAAGAAAACGAGTACAAAATACAGATGAATCAGTGTGCCTAATTTTAGTGTCCGTACTAATACAACAACGTTTATTTATTTGATAATAATTCTCAAGCAATTTAAATTTCACAAAAAGTATCCAATTCTCTCAAGGGAGAAATAAACGAGAAAATCTGGGAGCAGTACAACGAAATAATAATTGTTTCTGTACGAAACGCAATAACGGAAGCTGAATGTTTCAGGATTCATTCTTCGAGGAAGCACTATCACGAGACAACAGCTTTATGAATGCGATATCCGATGCTTGCCGAATGCAAGTGAAATGTAAATTTTAAATCAGGTCCGAGAACGACGAGAACGAAGCTTATTTATGTGGAAACGGAGACATTGGAAAACAGAATGGTAAAGTATGTGGAAAGATAACGGGTCTCACGGTATATTTCACGTTTCGAGCCCCTTGAATGCTTAAAGAAAAGAGTCCGAGATTGTGCACGTCTCGTGAATGTCGCGAAATAAATTACACAAGCCTTTTTATACTAAACGATAATAAATGTTACACGTTACGGAGTACATAAGTACAATCAACTGTTCATGAAAGTCTTACAAAATGTTTACGATGTTATAAATGTTTTATACAATTGCTTTGAAGTCTAACTACCTTAATATATCGTCATGCACTCATGCATTGTCCGACATTGCATCACTGTATGTTATATTGCTACACATTGTATAATTAAAAAAATAATTTCTCTCAATCATACAGTAAGACATATTGCACTCATTAACATCAGTTATCGATGTTCCTCAACCATTCATCTTACCTCAAAATTACTTCAGTACCATCATTTAATTTCAAGATTAAGCATTCACTACTAACAGCAATAGGTTAGCTCCATCTTTCCATGAATTATTTAACCACGTTAAGGTGCCGATTCTACACGAATTCCAGACTACCCAACATTTTAATCAAAACGAAGAAAACAAATGTAGCATGCCCCAAAAATTTAGGGGTACGAATCGACGTGGTTTCACCAGACGTGCCGCAATTTGTTTAGGTTAAGGGTTGACGAGATTCCGTAATGAATACAAAGTTAGCCAAGAGGGTAGCCGACGGAGGGTATCGAGGTGGAGACGAGACGGAGCCAAGCGAAATTGGAAGAAAGAAATATTTACCACGAAATTGGTACATCAGACGACGGGCTTTAGACGGACATACCAGCCGGCCAAACTTCTCCCAAGCTGGGATAATATCTCAAAGACACTTTAACCGGGATTTGGCCGGCTTCTTTTCGCTCGAATTAGTCGGTCGGATTGCACGATCTCTCGCGGGCCAGGGAAAAAAGAGCGAGCTTCTCTCTTTCGTAGGAAATGTACGCGGTTAATATGAAAAGGAAAAAGGAAACGGCAGGAAGGCTGCTTGTTATCGCTTTCCGAGTTACACTGGGAAAATTTGTTTCCTCGCCGCTGTGTTCCATCTTACAAACCCTCTCTGCGATTCGACCGTATTTTCAGCTATTTTATGGCCGCAAAACCCGGCGTTCGTTAGACGGTACTGTTTCGCGTTTATTTTCATGGGTAAGTAGAATTTGCCGGTATTATGCGGTTCATTATCGAATAGTCGATTTTCGAATATATCAAACTTGTTATTTGGGAAAATTCTTTGACATATTTTCTAATATACTAGTTTTAACGAATTTAAAATTTAAAGGTTATATTTTAAAATAACACTTTGATCACCAAACTTCTAGACTTTGAAATTCCCAAATTTAAAAACCCCAGAATCTGCAAACTCATACAATCCTAACAAAAAAATGTATTCAATTTTTCGATAGGTTTTAAAGTGCCTCATAAAAATCTCCAATAATAGGATCCTTTTCCCCAGGACATGTCTTAAATCTGTACGTTTCGTTCTTTCATACGATTCGATTTCCATGCATGCAATCAGTTTAGAAGTCGTGTTACAAACATTTTACGGTTCGACGTTACGATGTCGGGCGTATCGCGTATAAATCACACGGGACATTTTATTTTTACGAGTGTTTCCCGATTCCAGCCGAACAATACACGAACGAAAAATAATTCTGATCCATAAGAACGCACCGAACTCGATCCCATCGCTGGTCTTCATTCGTCAGGCTTTCACTTTATCCATTGTTGAAGCGTACGTGGCTCGTTGAAACAGACCCGAGGCGATCGTCGAGCAACCGGCAATAAACTCGTGACGTAAATCAACGATTATTCGCATCGATTATTCACCTGTCCAAGAGACCGAGCTTTTGTATCAGGAATTGTTCCTTTGAGATCTGATACTCTGATCGTTTCGCGGTTCGTAATTTCTTGAGTCGCTGTAATTACGGATCGCTGAATCCATGTTACAGAACAACGATCAAAGTGTGCGTGCGATACGAAGTATCGGTACTGTGATCGAATTTGAATTCACTGTGTGTTATACCGTATAGAGCACAGAAAATCTGATTAAAAAATTAAAACCATACACCAGTAATGGTATGTATCAAACTTTCTGTTTCTTTACCACGTTTGCAAATTTCATTAAAATTTATTTAATGCGTGATAAAATATTTTTATGACAAGTTTACTGTAGAATATATTTCCTTCAAAAGATTGAGGTGTTATAGAAAATACAGTAAGAGCAAATTGCCTGAATGAACAGTCCAGTAAAATCGGTTCAGCGCAAAAAGTTAATAAACTGAATTAATAACGAATCAGTTAGTATTATTACTGATATTATGTATATTTTTGAATATTTAATTGCGCGAATACTTGTAACATTAAGGTTCGAACAGTTGCAAAAGACGTTACGGATAGAAGAACATATTCCTTTATTTCTTGAATTTCTTACGGTCTCCTGCATTCGTATCGGTAAAACGAATCAAATGTCCAATCGATAAGGAACGTCGTCGCGGAGTTTTTTTTTCCGTTCGTAAAAAACCCGGAACATCCTTCGACAACCTTTTCCTCTCCACTTTTCGAGATGATGGAACGTCAATGTCTCGCGTTCTATCTGCAACGAAAATACGCGACAAAAGGAAAGACACGAACATGTTCGGCACGCGGTTGAAAGCATTTGAATAAGAAATACCTTTGTTCGATGTAAGATGTCTGGCGAAATACGTAATTGTCCCTCGCGCATCGTTTCCGTACTAAAATTTTGCTTCGGCGGATTATTCGGAATAATAATGCTCTCAGCCATTTTGCATTGACCACGCATTATTCTCCGATATTAAAGGAACATTATGGACGTCAAAACAATTAACATCGTCCGACGATTATTCGCCATTTGAAATTAATGAGAACACAATATTCGGACGATTCCCATTGTACTCGTAAATATAATAGAAATGCGAATGTTTGTTCGCAAAGGGGTCGGTTGATTTTGCGTAATCGTATTTTAAAATAAATTCGTGCATCGTAATGATGCATTAAAATAATTATTTGATTGCTTCGCTGTTCATTTTCAAATTCGCGATTATAAAGATGCTGTTATGAAAGATAGAATTTATATTAATAAAAGTACGTATTATGTTACCACGCACTATATTGCTACGCATTTTATCGCCATAAGTTGTGTCACCACGCATTGCATTGCCACGCATTATGTTGCCACGCGCTCTATCGTCACGCGTTATATCGCCACACGTTATATTGCCACGCATTGTACCGCAACGTGTTGTATCACCACGCGTTATATCGCCACGCGCTATATTGCGACGCATTGCATCGCCACGTGTTATATTGCCACGCGCTATATCGCCACGCATTGTATCGCAACGCGTTGTGTCACCACGCGCTATATCGCCACACGTTATATTGCCACGCATTGTATAGCAACGCGTTGTATCACCACGAGTTGTGTCACCACGCGTTATATCGCCACGCGCTATATTGCCACGCATTATATAGCCAAACGTTGTATTGCCACGCATTGTATTAGCACGCGTTATGGCGCCACGCGTTATATCGCCACACGTTATATAGCCACGCGTTGTACCATCTACGCGTTGTATTGCCACGCGTTGTGTCGCCACACGTTGCATCGCCACGCTTTATATTGCCACACGTTAAATTGCCACGCGTTGTATCACCACGCGTTACATCGCCACGCTTTATATTGCCACACGTTAAATTGCCACGCGTTGTATCACCACGCGTTACATCGCCACGCTTTATATTGCCACACGTTAAATTGCCACGCGTTGTATCACCACACGTTACATCGCCACGCTTTATATTGCCACACGTTAAATTGCCACGCGTTGTATCACCACGCGTTACATCGCCACGCTTTATATTGCCACACGTTAAATTGCCACGCGTTGTATCACCGCGCGTTACATCGCCACGCATCGTATTTCAACGCGTTATATATCGACCCATATGGCCACGTGTTGTGCTAACACATTATACACCTACGAATCGTATCACCATTTATTACATCATCGCAATACTATATATTGCCCATATGGTACCAATGACTACACTGCCCATGAATTATATCAACCGTTGTATAATTCTGCATTATTTATTCATTAGATATATTACAACTAACGTTGCCCAGTATACAGCTATATGCTGTTTGAATTTTACTTAAATTTGTCAAGTATTTGAAAAATAAAAAATCGGAAGAGAACACGAAAGAAGAATCGATGAAATAAACATTCTTCTCGTGACAAGTGGCTCTCTACAATTTAATTAAAAGTTGACTAAAGGACCACTTATTGGCAAATATTGTAAATCCAAATAAGGATGGCAGAGAAGAAGAACATTGAAATAGTTCAATTAATTACAGTCGGCAATGACATCAGCGCCACTTAATATCTTTATCGGGACAGTGTCCAAGTTTTTCAACAACCGACGGCAATTTTTATTGACTCGCCATCGAATCAGACAGAAACGATTCGCCGGTTTGATACGGGCTCGTGATCGAACGTAATTAACGCAAGATAAATAGTTGAACGATGACGTTGAAATGGCGTCTCGAATATTTCGTTTTCCGAACGGAAAGGCAAGGAGAAGAGAAACGTCGGGGTAAAAGAACTTTAAAAGGGGGCGCCTTAAGTGCGATGCAATCGCGGATGCAATTCGTTCTCTTGAAAACGGACGATGCTTCAGGCCAGATCAAAGTCTTCTTGCGGAAGATGAAGGATACTTGAAAACGACCACGCCCATCCTAATTCCACGCTTCCACTATCGACAATTCTCTTTGAGCCTTTCATCGACTGACACACCACCTTTCTACTTACAACATTTCTTTTTCCCCTCCGTTAGTGCCGCACCTTTTTACCGGAACTTGCCTCTCGTCGCGTTTAATTTCATTCGAAGCGTCTCATCTTTCGAATCACCGGAAAGTTTTGCCAAAATTCTTCCAAGCTTTATTCTTCACTTTGCGCCGTGAACTCGTGCTATTTTTTTCTGGCTGACCTTTTTTTTCTTTTCCGGAAAATTTTTGCCAATTTGTGATTGATAGTGTTCAATATTGGACCGAAGTTTTGATTTGTGTTTTTAATTGCTTAGTCGCTTTGTTTGCAAAATTTGAAAACTGGAGATGATGGATTGTAAAACTAGACACACATTTGATCAAATTCGATTATGATAAATTGTATAAATAGATGACAAAAAATTGAATAAACGCAGTAAATTAATTTTCCATTTTTAACACAAAAAGTTTTAATTCAAATGAATGTAAATGTTTCACCGAAATACCAGAATCACTTGTACAACCATAAAAAAGCCCCGGCTTTTTCCGAGCGAATCGAGCAAATTCAAGATACAGGATGAAATTAAAACGGGCAAGCCTATCGGGAACGAGGATCTTTTATCGAATGTATCGAAACGAGACTAGACGGGTGGTCCCCTTTAAATTTCGCTTTCCCAAGGGTGATTTCCCGGTCACGCTTCAATTGACTTTGGAAATTGATCGGAACGAGGTAATGCTGTAACGAACCTCCCTTTTTTTTCTGGGACACCGTCGCGAGCAGTCGCATGAATATAAATACCGTCGATCGAGCAACGTCACGGGCTTTCTACTTTCCTTTTTTCTTCTGTCCTTTTTTCTTGTCTTTTATCCTCGAATTTGCATACGTACGACCAATACAGCTCGTCAGCCGTCTGGAGAGAACGGGAAAAATCTGTCGATGTGGCAATAACAATTCTGAGCCTTAATTCGACGTTTTAGATTGACTGAATTGAAAAAAGCCTTACCCCAAAAAGAATGGAACTCTGGTGGTTAGAAAAAATTGTTCAAATAAAATTAAACTGAAATATTCACATATAACCAGTGATATATTTAATTAACCAGAAATTAACAATTTTTAATTGTACTATGTTCAAATCAAATTTTCAAATCAATTTTCAAAATTAATTAATTTTCGTTAATTTGTAAAAATAAAAGTGCTAAAAATTCGAAATATCACTCTTTTATTAAATAAAACCTAACGTGTTAATTGTTCCGTTAATTGAATAAATATCGAAAATTTGGTAACTGCGCGAATTAATAAATGATCAACGTTAGAAGTTTCGACAGTTCGAAGAGTGTTAAAATTAATCTGGCTTCATTACGCGGCAAAATAATATTACGTTGATTGCAAAAGCGTTGTGTGTTCATTTTGGTCTGCTCTCATTTATTATGATGATCAAATTAATTTGTATTAACAGTCCGTTTCATTATGCATGACGATGTATCGAATAAACAGGTTGCATAATTTGCTAATTATTCATGCACGCAGAAGTATCATTAAACTTTCTGTTACAAAACAGTAATTTGCTTTATAAATATCTCAATTAAATCTGAAATATATCAATGATTGTTTCCTAGCAATTAAATGAACACAGATCGTCGACAATCTTTCACATTGATAGATTAACCGATCGTGCGAGGACAAATTTAATTTATCTAAAAGGTACATAATAATAAATTTACCTAAGTTCGAAGTATTTATAAAACTTATTAATATTTTAATTACTACATTGATATTTGATTCTAAATTATACAAAACTTATTTCTAGTATTTCATGTAGGTGTCTATAAAATTTTTTACCTCCTAACAGTTAGAGTGCGAACTAATAAAACCGTCACATGCTTCGTACGTTGTAAAGAAACGTGATTATAATTATTAATAATAATAACAGAAGTAAAATTACATTTTACTTATTCTTTATAAACTTTTTTGATAAATCAGCATTAACGAACCCAGTCTATTGACCAATTATAAAGCTAAAATCTTTCCGAAGTAATAATGGGACTCTCACATTGTTATCTTCCATTCATGAGCGTAGAACTATTAAGCTCCGTCCATATATTTCTATGTTCACGGCTTAACGTTTAAAGTACCCTCGCCATATTTGTTCAGCGCACTAGCGCCCCTCCAGTCCTAGTTTCCTTTTCCATTAAGTCCCTCCTGCACTGGACCCTTCAATTATATCGTAACGTAGCACAGCCGTTTTCAGTGTGTAATTTAACATGTAAATTGGACAGTTACATCGGTGTTCCCGCGTGTTGAGGATCAGATACCGTACGAATAGAATTCATAGAATTTTGAAAAGGGTTAAGAAATCCACGATTAATGGGTACGGTCAAGAGGAAATTCCCGGCAAAATTAGAACGGAAGCGGAAGCCTTTGAAAGGGGAACCACCAAAAATTCGTCGAGTCACGTTAAGCGGCCGGTGGATGGACCACGTCTTATCAGGAATTCCAGACCCGGACTTGGTGACTGCGCTGTTCGACCCAAGGGGGATAAAATCGAACAGACCGGCGTAACGAGGATCTCCGGGGCCGCAAAACGGGAGTGATCTAGACAAACGACCGTGCGGTCAAGGAGTGGCAGCTTCGAGCTATCTGCCATGACAGAGAACTTGCTCGTCCACACGTTCCTGCGGGACTTCCTCTCACCGCTGACGCGATGAACCTGCACGTTATTATCCTCTGCGTTCCACGGGATGCCTGTTTCCCGCAATGGAAATTTCTCGCCAACATTATACCGACTGTTTGCATGTACCTCCCGAATGTTTGCATTCGTTGCGAAAACTTTACTTTTCTTTATCTTCTTCGTTGTTGAACCGCAATATTAAAGATTATGCAAATTTGCATATTGGGGAATTTCGAGAATTACACGTTTTCAGAAGGTCTTTCCGATATTAGTTTCCGGGCGACAGAGCGATAATGGCGAATTGTTTGGGCAGAATCGCAACGAGCCGATCCGAGTCACGATATGTATGCAGAAACGGAGACGATTTCTAGAACACACGAGAGGGTCGCGCCGTAAAAAGTCGGTGGCGGCACGGCAGCCTTCTGAAGTAGGCATTCAAATAAACCACCTAGGCGCTGGCTTCCACTTTCTGTTATCCAGCAGCGTGGAAGCAACCCTCTTAGAATACTTCCGACGCGAGCAGTAAATTCCATCGAGGCACCGACGTTTCCACTCATCCCGTTTCTTCCTTCACCCACAGCCATCTGTACCACCCCCGACCTCCTCTGAACTTCGCAGTCTAACCCACCAACCTTCGTCTTTATTTTTTTCTCCTCTTCCTCTTCCTCGTCACTCCTCTTCGTATTTTGTTTTCAACGAGAAATGTCTCTGCGCCTCGACTGAAATTCGAGTGGCCGAATCGTCCTCCAAACCTCCACTTTCTTCGTCCTACATTTTTCTTCCTCTTTCGTCTCCTCGAACCTCCTCTTTTTATTAACGTTTCCTTCTCTCTTCGTCCGTTAGCCACTTGTCCGTGGCCACAAGCGTCTCCATAGTAACATCGGCTCAGTTTCGTTTTATTCGGTGAATTAAGTCGTTCCCGTAACGATATCCTGCCCGTTTCTTCTTTTTATCTTTGCTAAATTAAATCGACTAGCTTCTTTCAGAGCACAGCTGCTACGCGATGAGCTCGTGGATCCTGATACGCTTCACAGGACCATCGGTTTCATGTTTTCCTGTTTCTCTCTCGCTTTCTTCCTTCGTGTCTTTAGCACAATTTTTTCGCCAACGTATTAGGTGAAAGTCGTTGGCAAGCTGTCTTCAAATGAAAACTTTTGTACTTTCTGTGCTACCTTAGTGTCCTTGCTAACACGTTGCAAAATTGAGTTTGTAACATTGTAGTTACGTGACGGAAAATTTGGTATCACTTAGTAACATAAAAATATGAACTTTGGTATCACTTAATAATATAAAAGTACATAGCTACTTTCAATTAATAAAGGTACATACTTTGCTACAACTTATTAATATAAAAATACAATAGTAATTAAAATACATACGCAACATTGCATATTCTCCTATCAGTTTGGTAACGTTAAAGAAATAAAAGTTTCTGAAGAGGGTAACAAAAGTATGATGTAAGTAGAAAGCACGAAAGCATTCAAAAGAATTGAAGTACCTTGAAGAACGCATGATAAACATTATTCCTTGCAAATTGGGAAACAGAATTCCTGGAGTTCATTCCCTAAGTAAATCGGATTCATTGCAGTTTCTTGTTACACGAAGACAAATAATTTACCCGAGAATTTAATTCAATTCTCTCCGCCGCTAAACGAGATTGTGGGCTTCTAGTTACGACTATGCAGGTTACAATGCACAAACGACTTTATAAAACGATTTGTAAATAAGAGTAAAGTTCGCGACATCATCTCATCAATTTTTTGTTAAAAGACATTTTAAGTCTGTATACAAAAAGTTAACCAATGATAGTTCTATAATATACTAAATATCAATTCTCTAGTTATCACACAATATTCTATCTGATCATTTTTTACCAGCAACATGTTTATATACTTTATAAAAGATAATGCATACGTGCTTTATAAGAAATAATGCATACTTGCATTCATAAAAAGTAATGCATACTTTATAAGAGAACCTCGATAAATAGTTTTTACAAACAGAGAAAATGCATTCACATATTTTTTATGTTAAATGTACAAAGCGTCTGAGAAATATTATTTCTGTAAATTAATGACGTTATAAGGAACTGCAGCTTCAAGACAAAGTGTTTATTTTTTAAAAGAGTAAAGTGGCGACTTAAGCGAAAGATTTAAGGCTCCTTAAATGTACGTTGACCAAACTATTTAGTGCGCTCGTAATCTCATGACCAAGGAAGGGAATCTCGGCTGATGGTCGTTTTGCTTCTCTAGCAGAATTCAATAATGAACTAATACCGTAGCGTCGTAAATTAACAGCGAACGTGGCAATACCTATCGACCCCTATTTATTTTGCCGATCGATAAAATACTCTGCCTGCGAGACAACGATATTGCCGATCCGTGTTGGCTGATTATCGAGAAAAAGCTGTATGGTGCCAATATTTACTGAACTACAAGTTTTCGTTAATGATCTTCAAACATTTTAGAACAAAACGAAAATGACGAGTAATCGTATTTTCGTGGCAAGTAATTTTCAAACAATTTTCAAATTATTCGTCAGTGTCTACATGTGGAGATATCTGATGTGTGACACAATTATTTATTTTAGAGAATAAATTAATATATCATAAATATATTTTAAATTTATACTATTAAAATTAAAATTAAAAGGTTTTACAAATATTTCTATAAAAATTTTAATTAAAATCTTGAATGGTAATGATGATCAATTAACCTTGTTTCATCAGTCGTAATAAATATTGCAGTTTTAATAAAAAATATTACAAAGACAATTTATTTCGGCGGATAAATTCTTCTTGACATTATGAAACATCAAAACGGAAACGCAGCAGAAAATCGTTGATGTATTCATGAAATTATTAGCAATAAATTATAAATATGGCTAGACATAACATGTTATTCTGCAGGAGCTATCGCAATGATTTATCTGTGTAATGACTTATAATTCAATGTCACATCGCCTGCGTGCTATTAACAATTATTAATGGTTTGTAGTACTTTATATCCATGATTAAATTCTAAAATTCAATTTCACTTGATTCCGTTTAAAACTGATACACCATCAGTATACTGTTCATACAATACAGATAATATCTAGTAATATCAAATTGTTGATAACAGTTGTAAATACATTATCTCTGATATTCTAATTTTACTAACAATTCTACAATATCAAGTTTTAATAAAATATTCTGTCATTAATTATTTCTTGCAACAAAAAATTTATATGAAAGAGAAAAATAATTATATGAAGGTTTTTTGTATGAAGGTAAACGAAAGTGAATTTTCATTCCTTAACTGATATGGTGGATTTCATTGTCATTAATAATTTCTTTGTTTTATTTAAATTTTTGAATGAAGTAATAATTTTTAAACGAAATAGTAAGCAATTGTATTACTTCCCATACTACTTCATTAATTCTTAAAATTTATCTATACATTTCTCAAAATTCCAAATTTTGTTACGAAATTCGTTTTAAATTTTCTCTGAATATGTAGCTAAATGATCTACAATTAATATTAGAGAATACTCACAGTTGTAATGGATACAACATACTCGAAACGTTTATTATCCAACTGGTACACATACCTGCAACCAAAAAGTTTGTACAATTAATTGAAACATAATGGCGGCGAACAACTTTGCAATAATTGGTTAAACAGTTACAAGCGTGCTCATAAATTAGCCAGGTTCGATAAACAATATACATTATTAATTAATTTCTCCATTATGGCCACAATTTTCCGAAATATTGCTCTTCCGGTCATTGTGTCGACCATAATGTTGAAATTTATAACGGTATTAAATAATGGAAAGCCGTCTTTGATTGTTAACAATTTGTTTTTATTGCGTGTCAAAATTTCGTGTCAATCGATGGGAGCACGGTGGGAACCTTCGGTATGGATTTGTTTAATTTTGATCCGTGTGTTTCATCGTTCAAATATTAATTTTGTAAAATTTATATTTCACCGCGAATGAACACCGTGCGTGAGCGCAAATTTAATATTTAGTGGCAATTTTCAGTCTGCTCGTAAAAAAACATTATACGAAATTTATGAAAATATTGAAGTATACATTGAAAACATATCGGAATTTTCAACAGAAAATACAGAAGTTGAAATTGTTACATAAAAATTGAAACTAAAATACTAAAATTAAAATCAGGACATACAGCATAAAAATCAAATTTTTATATAAAGCGTTCAAATAAAAATTTTTAGATGAAACATGAAAATGTTTTTAGATAAAATGGTAAATTAAAAATGTTTAGCTAAAATATGACAATAAACTTTATGATTCATTTACTTTTAAGAGGTTGACTTACAAGAATTATTAAAAATATAAAAAGAATATCGTAATCCAAACAACTTGTAGTAGAAATGTCAAGAAAAAAATTTAGTAAATCAAACAAGAAATGAGAAGATTAACAGTGTCATACTTCCATTTCAGTATATCACTCTAAAACCTTAAATGCAAAAATAACACATATCCCCGATAATTACTATACTACATATACTATATATAATTACAAGTACCTCAAACAAAAAATTCAATTCGTTCGAAGGTACCATATCAATCGAAAGAGCTGAAAATGTTTCCATTTCATTACGTCACTCGATCGAAAAGGGTTAATCGTTCCATCAGCAGTCAGGTTCGATGCCAATAAAGTAGGAAACACACCGGTGAGGGAATAAAGACGGCGAAGGAAAAAAAGGAGAGGAAAGGTTCACGTTCCTTTCTTATCGACTTCGATTTCTCATCGTTGGAAATTTTTCGCTCGTCCGTGACGAAAGTTTTCCGTTCAAAGTTGGTGAAAAAAGATGGGACCAGGAGAACACGGTAACACGCCAGCTTCATATGAGAACTCGTATCTTATCCGAATCCGGATGGTGCGAGTGTGACAAAGTGCCGTCCAGTTTCAGTAACCTGTCTGCCTTTGGTTGACGTACTTACGTACCAACGCGTACGTTGTGCAGCTGGAAGGTACGAGTTATGGCCACCAGGATCAAATTACTTTGGAAATCAGCCGGCTGATAAAGTCGGCTTGGACGAATGCTGTTCCATCGTACATTTCCGTTTACGGGGACCAGGATGTGCAGGACGATCGTGGTAAGTTTGCACTCCGAACATTTTCCACGGTATATTCGATATCCACTTCGACTTCGTATATTTGCGGTATCGATCTGTGACACGCGGACATTTTTCAGGAAATGGTAGATATCACATCGTATTTTTAACTGAATAACTTTGCGATACTTTTTGGTATTCAAAGTCTCAAATTTAGAAATATACATGGGGCTTCAAATTAAATTCTCAAATTCTTAACATTCTAAATTACTAACCTAACCTAACCTAATTTGCCAATTTCCTCAATTCCCAATTTCTCAAATTTCTAAGTTCCAGAATTCCCGAATCTCCAAATTCACAAATCCTCAAAATCCCAAATTCTCAAATTCCCAAATTCCCAAATTCCCAAATTCACAAATCCACAAATTCCCAAATTCCCAAATCCACAAATTCCCAAATCCACAAATTTCCAAATTCTCAAATCCCCAAATTTCTAAATCCACAGATTCCCAAATCCCTAGAGCCAAAAACCCCTAGATCCCAAAATTCCTAGATCCCAAGATCCCTAGATCCCTAGATCCCTAAATCCCAAGATCCCTAGATCCTAAGATCCCTACGTCCCTAGATCCCCAAATCCCTAAATCCCCAAATCCCCAAATCCCCAAATCCCCTAATCCTCAAATTCCCAATTCCCCAATTTCCCAATTCCCCAGTTCCCAAATCCCCAAATCTCAAAATTCCCAAATCCCCAAATCCCCAAATCCCCAAATCCCCAAATCCCCAAATCCCCAAATCCCCAAATCCCCAAGTCCTCAAATTCCCAAATCCCTAAAATCCCAAATTAGAAACCATCACCCTCCAAGAACATTTCCATCCATTTTAGAACACACAACCGTTCCTGAACGTATATCGAACGACTGTAATGTCTAATCTGAAGTGTTCGTGAAGACGTAAGTATCGAGCGGACGGTAGGTGGGCCCGATGCACGATATCTCGCGTAAAACGGAAGAGGTGACGGCAAGAAGAGGAATTCGGGCTTCCACTCGAGCTTGTAAGACGTGGCAGGTGGTCTCGAGGGGCGACCCACTCAGCTAGAGAAGGCGTCACGGCTGCAGACGAGGGAGAGGCATTCACGGGCCTTGATTTAACACCTTGGATTAATTACAGTCTGTGTACCTAGCCAGGATTGCGGATGTGTACGTGCAAGAGCCACGTTTCCCTACAAGAGCACGCTACATGGGACCAGCTTCCATATTTATCTCCGAAATGTAGCAACGAGCCTCGTAATACGTGCTCGTTTCAATGTTTTCTTGTGAATGTTGCTTTACGACTTTTTAATCGAAATTAACAATGTTCTAAAATGTACTTTTATACTAATATCAATGGTAGCAAAATATTAGGAGAATTAATATGTTTAGATTTAATATGTAGAATTAATGACATCGCACAAAAGTGTTCTTGTAATAAGAATAACTTCTCTGTTCATTTTAATTATTAAGTATGATAGTGAAATGTGTATAGATTTTATCTAGACACCCGGTAATAACGGTACTTGTAAATTATTAATTGAGATAAGAATCGATAAGTGTGCAAATAAGCATCACGAGGGAAAACAATAACCTGATGATATCATTAACGAAGGTGGCATGACGAGCGAAGGCAATCGGTCTTTCGCGAAACACATAATTCAGAGAAAACGCGAGGGCGGTCAGTGAAAAAAGAAAAATGTAGAAGGTGCTTAAGCCGAGTATTTAATGGCGCTTCGTGACTGGCGGCATTCCGTAAAGCTAGCCGTCACGTTCAAATTAGTCTCGAAGGATCATAATCGCGAGAGAGGACTACAAAATCTACGTATTAAGTCGCCCATAAAAATGCTAATGCGAACGATCGAGGGGTTTTACGCGCCGCGATCGTATTACCCATTTTCCGAAATTATATACGCCGGAAGGTTAGGTAAATGAGTTTTTAATTTATGAAAATCTTCTTTTACGCGGTGCCGCTAAAACCGATACGTCCTAACCGTGAAACCGAATTAACGGCGGAGAAAAATTTTCTTCGAGGTTTGACGACACGGAGGAGAGAGAACAAAAGCGAAAACGCACATGAGACAGAATATAATTAATTAATTCACAGGCCTTGTTTAGCCGCTGAACTTCGTTTCACCTCTCGAAAATATTTCAATGAAATTTTTCTCGATAATTTCGCGCGATAATAGCGACACGTTTAATTGAAACACTTCCTGATCGATGACCTCATATTTTCTCACGGCTTCGCAATTTTATGTACCTTTCTACGTCTAATAAATCCGCCACCCTATTTACTCGACTCGTTAACAGGTATATTTAATTCATGCTTCATTTAATTTCACGTGTATCCGCCCGATTATTTTTAAACTCGACAAAAGTGGAGTAAGTGCACTCACAGTAATTGAAATAAATTATACCAAAGTGATAAATGTTCCTGGTTACTGTAATTCTGTAAACAGCCTTTTTTCTGGGACAGGCAGTCACGTGAATATAATTCACTTCCTGTTCAACGACCCCATCGGCTTTGCAATTTTATGTATCTTTTATGTCCAATAAATCTAAGGAGTAACTCTTAAAACATTCAATTTTTTAATCAAATTAAATTAGAGACCCGTACGCTCATTTGTATGCTCAACAGAAGTGGAGTAACACTTTCTGTTAATTGAAATAAATTATAACGGACTTTTTTGACACGAAGTATTAATTAACGATATGAACCGAGAGATATCTTCGCGAAAAAGACACACAAAAAGTTCCGACGTGACAATTTTCATCAAACGTCGGGAGACATCGACATCTTCGATCCGCAGAAATGATAGTCTACCACCTAAACATTTTCCCATCGGCTCTGTTACTCGACATCGCACTTAGCTTCATTTTTCACGTTAGGAAGGATCCCCGGGAAGCTGCCGAGCTGGACGTAGGGGGCAAGAGAAAAAAAGTACGATGGCCAGTACGTTCGACGTTGAGAGGCTGGACGAAAAACGAAACCGACTTTCATTCCCGTGTTTACTACTCCGTAACACGTCCAGGCCATTTTTCAATTCCTGCTGACTACCTTCGTGCCGTCGATTTCTGTATTTCTTGGTTAAATACAGCCATGTACTTACACCCGCTATATTTCACGGCAATAAGTGCAAACCGACTGGTCCGGCTTTGAGTAAACTCGTCTGGTAATTTTTAACTTGAATTATGCTTCTTTAAGAATCCCCTCAAACATTTACACAACTTTCAATTGGGCAGACAGTTTATTACGCGAGAGTGACTTTTCACAGATTTCTTTGGAACTTCTGGTCATGAAACGTAGACACCCTTGAGTAAGTAACTTCAGCGTCGTGTGAAGTGATTACTTCTCATTTTTTGAAGTTTTGAACGGGGTAAATTAGAAACGTTTATCATTGAATCGTGTACTCTTTATGTGGACACTGAATATGTAACTTCGGCGTCATGTGGAGTGATCTTTTTAAATTTGAAGTGAGAGAATTAAAAATATTTGTCTTCGAATCGCGTGTTTTACCTTCAGATCCTTTTAGCATTCAATGAAAATGATATGTACTTATTAATTATTTCTTTTTAAAGTCATATTTTTATGCAGTCATCAATGTTTGCTACAATCTTATATCCATTTTCATATCAACAAACAATTTTGAGCCTAATTTATTGTACCAATATGAATTTATCGAGTAATATATTACAGCCAATTTAAACTGTTATACACGTCATTTACCTTCATATCTTTATTTATAATTTTTATCTTCATTATTTTTCATACCTCTATACATAGTGAAAATGTACAAAAGATTTTAGATGGAATTGTTTATATATTAATAGAAATATATTAATGAATGTCTAAATTGCTTATATATTATATGCTAGTTGGAATATATGTATTAATTAATTACTGCAAAGGATGAAACACGAGGTCGTGCTACATAATCATAAGCGATCAATGAAGTTCAGAGTAAATCCCCCATTAGCGAGGAGCGATATTCTCCAACAGTATCAGTACACTGATCGATTCAAGCAAGATCGCACAGATAATCAGTTGAAGCGAATCGTCCCACATCCATGGCTCTCCTTCCATAAAGTAGGGATAATGGCGCTAATGACACTTAACGCTTAAGTCAAGTGCATCCACAGCGTAGTTTATGGAGAACCCTTTAATGGCTTATCGATACGAGCCTTTGATAAAGCTCGTCTTTGCGAGTTTTTGATAGATACAGTCGACGATTTATCATGTTACCTTCATTCCCGTGCAAGAACGCTTCGTCGACGAGTAAAGGCTCTTATAATTTTTAATGAGCCACATAATGATACGTGTGGATAATAAAAATTGTGTGAAGGTTCAGGGGAAAAACTAATTCCTCCAAAAAATTCTCAGAAGTCAAAACTTGCAAAATGATCAAATTTTCATATTTTATACGACCTTTCCAAGTAATAATTTTGAAACTGAACGATTTCCTGCGGACAGATTTAAATACAGTTGCTGTTGATCTTCAATGGCCACTGTATACTAATATCTCTCATTTTCGGGTGTAATTTTATATTAAAATTTCATTGAAATAATGAATACCCAGGTGAAGCAGGGATTAAACGACCACCGGCCATTGTACGTGCATTTACCGTGAAATTTTCGCGGAAATTGTTTTTAAGCATTAAATTTAATATTGAATGAAATGTCGCTCTCGCTGTTTCCAACATAGCTTTTGTAAAATATCATCGGACTGCAAATACATTACTGATACTTAATCAAAACGTGACAGAATTAATACGGGCTTTATTTATTTTGTCAAGTAACAAAATTAAACCATCAAAATTACAATGTTCAATTTACATGATCTGAGTTTCTCGCAATTAAATATTTATCCTTTAAATAAACTCTATAAATAATTCCCTTCATAAATTATTTGCAATTTATACTAAAATACTTGAAGCGTGTTGACTTTCAAATGTTATCAAGCTATTTAATTATAACAAGTTTCTTCAGTTTCAATAAAATATATTATTACCTTGCTACCAAAAATATAATAAAATTGTAAAATGTCTATAAGTGATTATGCAATCTTTTTAAAGTCCCCAAGAATATCCTATTCCAAAATTAAAATAATGAGCCTAATTTGAATGAATTACGAAAGTACGAAAGGTCAGAACAACTCCGTCCCAAAGCATTAATATGCAAAATTCTGAAATGAAGTATCGTCGTTCGCGTCGCGGCTGCAGTAGAACAACCGCCCACTAGTCAGACGTCAGTGTACACACGTAGAAATGAAAATCTCCTTTGACGACTGTTAGGAGCATAAAATCTCTGAAACATTGCTTAATTAGGCAAATCGCGTTTCCACGGGACCCGTCACATTTCCCGTGTTAAAGCTGGCGTGCATGGAGGACAGCGCGGAGGCTTAATACGCGTTCGTAACATGCAAAAGATGGGGCTGCTAATGGACGACGAGACTCGACTTTAAACTGGCTACCGTCTAATGTCCTCGTAAGTGCTAATGAACGCCGCTTGTATCCGGCGGACATTTATCCTTTGAGTCGAGCGTCGCGGTTACGTGAAAGACCCCCTAATACACGAGGCTCGCGTGTGCAGGATGCTTTGAAAAACGAAGGACCTCCGCCGTGTGTGTTCCCTTCCTCGCTGCTTAACCAGCGGGATTTTGCGACAAAAAGGGACCATTCCATCTTCGCGGTCCATGCAAAATCTGGACTGCAAACGAACGGTACGAATTTAATCCTAAAATTTTATATTCTGTATCAACGATTGCTACGGGGCATAAATATATCCTTAGTTTTCATTAATATAAGCTTTTGGATGAAATGGTCAATGTATATTGATTTTTAGTGTATAAGCAACAAGGTAATATATATAAAAAAAATTCGTATTGACATAAGTATTCGACTGATTTGCACACAAACTTTCCTGATGTTCCAGAAGTATATCAACTAATAAAGTATTTATTGTGTTTTATATAGAAAAATTTTCCAGGATAAAATTGACATGTTGTCGAAGAGAGCCTGCGGATAAAAAATTAATTAACCGTTCGCGCAATTTAGCGAAAACTCGCATAAGGGCTTAATGAACGAAGCGTGAATCGCGATGTGGTCGAAATCGAAGACCGCAACATCACCCCGGGGAATTTTCGTTCTGATCAAGCCATGAGCAGCCCCCGGTGTAGTTCAGAGAGAGGAACAGCTAATGAAATGTAATCGGCTCGTCGCGGGTGGCGTTCAGTCGAACGGGAATTATCGACATAACGAGTTCGAGGGGAAGCGACGTTCGAATCGCGAGATCACGCACTCAGACTGATCGTGCTAATTAAAACCGGCCGAGTTCCTTCGTTCGCAGCACTGAATTTATCACTGGAACAGCGAGCACGCCACGCTCAACTTTGTCGGCTAAGTAGCTACTCGACTGAAATTACCGAAACAACCTGGAAATAGTAATGGGTCTCCGGCAACTGTACTTCCGCCCGGAGGAGAACTAGTTTCCAAACTACCAGCTAACCATCTCCCTCTAACTCTACGGTTACTGAATTGTCTATCGAAGTCGACGTTACAAAACACTTTCGATTGCGACCATTTTTCGGAAGGATAAAGTATCCACATTCTGTGTTCGAGATAGATTTATGGGGTTGCAACCGTTTGGGACGTTGACAAGGAGTCTTGCGCGATTGAACATCGGCTTATATTTTGATATTTATGTGTTGTTTCAGAGGTAGATGTGCAAGCGTCATGCAGTTTATGGTGCCGATGAGTAACTGAATTGTGGATGTGTGGCGTTTTTCAAATCGTAAAAATTGTCCAATCTTCAAAGTCTAAAATTTCCAACTCGTGAAACTCCCAAATTCACAAATCTTCAAGTCTATAAATTTCCAAGCTTTCAAATCTTCAAATTCTCAAACTTCCAGATATTAAATTTGCAAACGTGAGACCCGTAAAATCCTCGAATCTCTAAATCCCTGAATCCCCAAATCCATAAATCTCCAAGTACTCCAACCTCAGATTTCCATATACCCAAATCTCTCAATCTAAAAATCTGAAAACTTGTACTTTCCAAGCTTCGAAGTTCCCAAATTTCCAGATAACCATGTCCACATTTAAAAGCCCATAAATTTCAGCCAAACCGAGATAGCTCAATTCTAAAAGCCCATAGCTTATAAAATTCATAAAACACAATCGATTATATCATAAAATTCATCGAAATTTAATACAGAAGATAAAGAAGTGCTCGAGATACGAAGCCTTAAAATATCGCATTAAAATATTCAAAAATACTTGGACCCTTCGGAATATCGATTCCTCGCTGGAACACAAAGAAAATATACGGAGGGTTTGTCGTAAGATTCGGCGGATATTACGTTAAAACGAGTTGGTCGTTTCTCGGTCGCTGTCGGAGTCGGTTCGTGCTTGTAGCGATGGCGCAATAAGTGGATAAGAACATTCGTGTAACATCCAGCCTAGATCTGCAGGAAGCTTAATGGCCAGTTTAAGGAAAAGCTTTTAAGGGGGAGGTAGAAACGTTACCGCTCATAAAATTTTAAAGCGATTTGTTCCTGTTCTACGCCCGGCTGCGGCCGAGTTTTATGTCGCGGCCACCACCAACCTCTATTCCGCTTTCGTATTTCCGCTTACATCATGCGAATTCTAATGGGCAATCGCTCACTCCTCTTTGTAATTTGCCGTTTTATTTAATACTTATGAGTTACCATTTTTTTTACGTTGGTACATTTGTATCCCTCAACGCTTGTGCGTATGTTGTGACCGACAGAATTCGTTTCAATATAAGAAATATTAATACCTGATTTCAATAATGGGTTCATTATTAGTTCGATTGATATAGTCGTGTAGGTTAATCTTAATCAATGTAATTCACCTATTATGTATGCTGAAAATTGTTAGTATTATTTTTGTACCGAATTCGTAATTAACTAGTGAACTTGTCAGACTTACAAAGAAATAGAAAAGCAAGTATAAATATATTTCACAAGTTGAACATAAAGGATATTTTCTGGAAAGGTTGACTGATTACAATAATGTACCTGATGCTATACGACAAAGGATCCTTGAGAGGAGCAAAGGTATTTAAAGGAGAGTTTAAAAGCAAGTAAATATAGGGTGACGGAATTAATTTACACGTCCAATACTTTTGATCGGTGGTATTCAGATGCCTAGGTAAGCAGAGATTCGATCGTCTTGGTAGTAAAAGGAAAGCAAGTCCTTCAAACGATCCCGATAATTGTCCCGTCGCGGTGGAAGGAGCGCAAACTTTCCGCCACGACATCCCCTTCTCACCTTCAACCCTTCGTCTTCAGTCTATTAAGAGAGTTCAATTTAAAAACAGGTGAAAGCAAAGATCGCAAGAAGGACAGGCGTAAAAGGAGGAAGACTTAGCAAGAGAGAAAGTAAGTTAAGGGGTGAGGTAACTCGATTTACCCCCCAATGGACTCCACTTCCTTTTATTACCGTCTCAAAGCGATCTTATCGCAAGAGGGGTAGTCACGGGGGTACATAGCCAACGAAGAAGAGAACCTTCTTCGCCTCTGTCCCTTTACGGGTCAAAATACGCTCCACGAGGAGCAATCGCGGGGGTTAAGTGTCGCTATGTCGTAAGATGGGCTCGCGATCGGACTTCGGACAAGTCCGGGTCGTTAAATTAGCACACATGGTGAAACTTCATGCGACCTGTGGTATATGGTCGTTATATGGTCGCTTAAATGCTGAACCACCACAGCGAGGGGAAGAAAGAGAACGACACGAGAAAGAAACTTGAATAGCCTGCTGCGAACCGCTAGCTACACCGCGACGAATAATTACACCGTTCAGCGTGGTTTTTGCTGGTCACCGCATGCTAACGGATTGTTCTCGTTGCTATATTTTGAGAACCAATTTACAGGACAATGTTTTATCGCGCGTTCAAACAAGAATGTCAACGATCCGTACACTTCATTTTATATTTAAATTTTATCGGTTTTAATTACTGGCTTGGATAACCTTTTAATTTCAAAAACGAACCGGTCTTAACGATTTGTACATTTAGTGTTATACATGTATTTAAATTACAAGGGATTTGATTAATAGGAACCTTTCATGGTTTAATTTTAAAGGTGAACAAAATTTTAATGATTTTTGCATTCAATTTATATATTCACATTTAATTACTGTGTTGAACTAACCCTTTGTTGCATGACATTTTAATTTACAATTTCAGTGTACTTTTTAACGTGGTTCTAGTAAAAAAACAACAAATTTTTTAATTTCAAGAGAAGTTATATCGCGAAAGAAAACAGAATAAAAAACTTGATATGAATTACAGTTCATCGTCAACTTTTCATTTTGCAATTCATGTGCAGTGAAAAGGTTTATGTAATTTTGAAGGAATTCTGTGCTTGAAGGATTAAATTAAAATCTACAGGTTTACAACGGAATTTTTAACGAACGTAAAAACGAATGTTGTGTTTTTTTCCTTATTAACTTAAAGATTGAACACAATCATTTTAGTATCTCGATATCACCAAACTAGTATAAAACTATCAGCAATATCTATCAGTTTATCTATTCTATAAAACACCCTCCCGACTCTACAGATTATTCCACAAAACAGCTTTCCAGCATCGAGTTGCACACAAATTTCCCAGTGGCAGTACGTCAAACTCCGCAGCACAATCGATCGAAATCTATCAACTCGTGTATCGACATAACAGTCAGCCAGTTTTTTAAATCCTGCAGGATTTTTACAGCGGGTCACAGTAACGGTCGTTCGATCAAATGGGATTAAGTTGAAACACGTGTTGTAACGTGTATCGGTTGCGTTTGTAGCAAAAAAAAAGCAACGTGGAAGAGATGAACCCTGTCGTTTTGACTTTTGACGCGTCGCTTTCAGCGGGTTATCGGAGTTACAGGATTGTCGAAGCGTTTCGTGTAACGGACCAGTGATTCAATGGCTGCAAGTCCGCACGCTATAACTCGATTATCAGCCATTATCGCGGATGATATTGTTCCGTGTAATTTACGGCGGAACGCTTACAATCGGATATCGCGTAATTGCGAGACCGACTTCCGTGGAGACATCGCCGACTTTCGCGACGATAACCGCCATTAAGAATTATTCACCGAGCTTCTGTCTTCTAATCACTGTGCCCTGCTTTCGATAGTCTCTTTTTGCCAGATTTTCCTCCTACGATTAAACGGAACACGGAATTCTTTATACGTAAATTACTGACATGCTAGGTTATGTTTTAATTTTTATTAAACATGAATATATTGATCAGCTTTGCCTGATTATAATGAAAAATATTTAATATTTGATCCTTTGGTTTGAAGCACTGTATTATTCAATACTTGAATTGAAATACTATGATATTCAATGTTTGATTGGAAATATGTTGTTCACTGATGTTTGAAGTAATATATTATTCAGTGACGTTTGATTTGAAATATGTTCATGCTCGATTTAAAATATATTATTCAATGACTATAATGGATGTAGAGCGATACAGGAGTAGGTTTAACTTTTCATTTAAAAAATAACCTCAAAATTCGTATGTCTGTACATGCATCTGCAAGACACGTTATTTCAATATTAATTATTCATAGAAAAATATACAACAATAATACTGGGAGGTGTACGTTTTCACTTCAAATTTAATAAGATTTCTCCCATCTATTTCCCAATCTAAATCAGGAATAAACAGTGAAATTCTCATCGCGAATTATCGGAACGAATTTCGAAGTTTAAAGCAGGAATTCTCCGAACGGAGGTACTTCCGAAATCAATATCAGAGTAGAAAATTAAAATTTTAATTATTTTTGCATCGCAACTGAAACGATTTCACGTCAAATGCAGAGAGTATCATTTTCGAAGTTGTTCGACATCTTGCCGTTCCTTAATACACCGAAGCGTTCATTTAATTGCGAACAAATGACCTGGCGGAAGTTCGAACTCGATAAACCGTCAATTTAAACCGGCAATCGCCTTTTATTTCATCCCCGCGTTCGATCACGAATGTGTCCTGGAGGAACGGAACGCTCGTGTGCATCGGCCGAGAAAAAAGACGAGAGACAAACGTGGGCGAGGAATAAACGAGGAAAATCAATAATTGCGAACCTTCCTAATTTCCCAAGTGTACGCGGTTCGGGCCAATTTCGCGCCAGCCGCTGCTGCTATCGGCTGAAATAAAAATACGCTTTATACGGAACGACGCGCGAACCGATGAAGAGTAACAAAAAGGGAAAGATCAGGAAGAGAGACGGAAAAAAGAAAGATCGTCCTGGATCCTCTGTTCGGCGAGTTTCAATGACGGAAGTTGGTCCTAACTTTGCGACCCCGCCACGGAAATAGAAATTTCTTCGTCCTTTATTCCCCGCGTCGATCCTTGTCGTTGCCGAGATAAACGCGAAACTTTCCTTAATAAATAAACATTTTTCCTTTCCCTCCTTTAAATACAACAGGCCCAGGACGAACGAGCCAGCAGCGGGCGAAAGAAAAGGCAAACAGGGAACACCGCTGACGACCGAGATGAAATTGAATGTAAAGAGGGGTTGAAGTTTCGTTCATTCGCCGACAACGGATTCTTCCGCTTCCGTTACTTGCTCTTCTATTACTTTGACTTCTGCGCTACTTCCACGGCACGGTTTTACATTAATCTCTACTTGCTATTGCTATTTTTTAGTACTGTCTGAGGAGCGTTTCAGGATGCTTCGTGAATATTGAAAGGATTATTCTTTTATACTGTATTCAAGATTACTACTTGTTTACTGTATTGAAGATTATTGGTTGATGTTGCAAATTTCATATTGTTGGATTCTTATGCTGTCCGAATTTATATTGCTGGTCGAATGTTTCACATGAACTTTCGTGCATATTAGTTCGTGTTGGTAACGCTAGACATTAATATCGACGCTCATTCTATAATATTTCCACGCAATAGCATTACAGCGCGATAGTATCACCACGAGTTAGAATGTATGCGCACTACCATTATAAGTATCAATGTTTCTACGCGTTAATATCATCACGAATCCCACCCTCACGCATTTATATCGGTATGCGTTAGTAAGCCCACATATTTGTATGCTATGTATTCTATCTCCACACATTGGTATCACTGCAAGTTAGTATCACCACATATCAATGTACATACGTTACGCCACGTGTTAGAATCTCTACGTATGTGTATCGCCATATATTACAATCACTACGTATGAGTATCACCACGTATTAGAATCTCTACGTATACGCATATGTATATGGTAATACATATATGTATCATATGTGTGATACATATGTGTATCGCCATATACTAGAATCAGCAAACATTAGAATCACCATGCATTATAGTTACTATGCATTAATATTACTACACATGCATTAGTATCATGCGTTGGTATATTCACACATGAGTTTCTCCATGTGTGAATATCGTCACATATCCTATTCTCACGTATTAGTATCACACGTTCTATTTCCACGTGTTAGTATCACTACGATAATATCGCCACGCATCGCATAACCACGTGTTGCATCGACACGCACCCTACCATCACGTGTCACATCATCACGCGATATATTACCGTATGTTATATAAGCTTGTGTTCCATTCTCTAACAGTTCATATTAACAGCTATCATATTAAGAATATTAAAAATCGTGCTGCAATCGTTACTTCTGAATTATTCTGAAAATTTTACGATCTACATTGTAAGTGTAGATGTATGGGTGATAAATGATACATGAAAGGAATATTCCCAATATTGGCAATAAAGTCTATCATAATAGCAATTTTAGCGTGCCAAACTACACACGATACATTCCACTATGACTCAAAGCGGAAATAGGTATAAAGACAGTGTAAATTATAATTACACGAGGCATGTGCAATTCATTATACAAAATATGCAATAAATACGAAGTTAATATACGCAGTTATGCATATAATTTCAAACTAAAGAATTTAATAGTACAAGACTATTTAATTTAGAGAAAATAAAATCGATTTGTAATAGTCAATTCGACACACTCGATACAACAGTTACAAAACGAATGGGGGGTTAAGTGGAAAGGTTCGATAAAAATTATTGATTATATTGCCGTTGGAAGTTTTTACAATGGCAATTCATCGATGAACTGTCTACAAAAGCGGCTTTCGATACACGTGTACCAAGTTCATCTATACAGATCGCACGTACATACAGAGATTGCGGAAAGAAACGCAGATAGAGGAAGGGGGTTTGTAGTGGACCGAGAGGATTATGGAAGACTGAAACGAGAGGAAACTCAATTCCAAAGGGCAGTTTTGCGATCCAATCTGGCAATTGGCCAATCTAAAATGAAAACTTGGCCGGTCACGATTCTATGCTGGTTCCGTGATGCGAAAAGACGCGAAATTGCCTCCAAATAGAACGTTAATTTCCCAAATGGCTGTATGGCAAGAAGTATGTACAGGAAATACGAAAGTACGCGAGAAAACTTGCTCTCGAATGAAAATCGAATATCGATTGCTACGTGATGATATTGATTCCTATTTTATTTGCAGGAATTAGGGATGTGCAAGCGGGAGATAAATGAAAATTTCGGGATTTAGTAGTTAGGAGTTTAGAAATTTAGGGATTTGGGGATTTGGGGATTAGGGGATTTGAGGATTTGAAAATTTAGTAATTTGGAGATTTGGAGAGTTACAAATTTAGAGATTTGGATAATGGGAAATTTGGAGATTTAGAAAATTGGACAATTGGGAGTTGGGGGTGCAAGAGTTTGGAATTTTAGGAATTTGGAAATTTTAGAATTTGGAAATTTTGGAATTTGGAAATTTTGGAATTTCGAAATTTTGGAATTTGGAAATTTTGGAATTTGGAAATTTTGGAATTTGGAAATTTTGGAATTTGGAAATTTTGGAATTTGGAAATTTTGGAATTTGGAAATTTTGGAATTTGGAAATTTTGGAATTTGGAAATTTTGGAATTTGGAAATTTTGGATTTTGGAATTTGGAAATTTTGGAATTTGGAAATTTTGGAATTTGGAAATTTTGGAATTTGGAAATTTTGGAATTTGGAAATTTTGGAATTTGGAAATTTTGGAATTTGGAAATTTTGGAATTTGGAAATTTTGGAATTTGGAAATTTTGGAATTTGGAAATTTTGGAATTTGAAAATTTTGGAATTTGGAAATTTGGAAATTTAGAAATTTAGAAAATTAAAATTTTAGAAATTTGAAAATTAAAAAAATTTTGGAAATTTGTATATTTAATTCCAAATGAAGAAACACAGAAATTTAGAAATGAAAGATTTAATAAATTTCCCGTTGCATAATCTTGCACCCCACTACTCTTTTAATAATTATTCAGAGAAAGCCAATGCAGCATCCTATGTGTTTCCTGTATCTCAAACTGATTCCACCATCAACGTCTATTTATTCAGTATTATCTACTCATCTAATCCACTTTACCATTACTTCATCTACTTCAATCTACCTTGAAATTTTCAAACTTCAAACAAGTCTAATCTAACAAGCCCCAAAGACGTTTAATGAAGTACAAACAACAGAAGTGTATCCCTTCCCGTGTGTATTCAGCTTGATTCCACGTAACGAAGATCACTTCGTATCCCTTTCAACTAAACACAATCAAAATTCACACGTAAGAATTACTAATTAAGTGACTGATATGGGTACACCTGAGTGCAACGTAAACTTCCTTTGAATTAGGACAGGTATATAAATTTGACAATCTTGCAATTCTCAATTTTCAATCTTAAAAATCTTCACATGTTCAAGTTTCCAAATTTTTTAATTTTCTAACATAGAATAATAAATAGTAAATTCATAAATTTTTTAATTTTTAGGTGGTATGAAATTTTGAACTTCCATATTTTCAAGGTAGAATGTTTCAAAATTCCAATATTTTTGAAGTCCTAGATGTGTAAGTTCCTACATTGATAAATTCCAAGGACCCCTAATCCCTAGATTTTCAAATACCTACGTCTCCAAATTCCTATATTCTTAAATTCCTACGACTCCAAATTCCTACATCTCCAAATCCCTACGTCTCCAAATCCCTACGTCTTCAAATTCCTATGTTTCCAAATTTCTACGTCTCCAAAGTCCTATGTTCCCAAATTTCTACGTCCCCAAATTCCTAGATCCCCGAATTCCCACGTTCCCAAATTCCTACATCTCTAAATTCCTAGGTTCCCGAATTTCTACGTCCTCAAATTTCTACGTCCCCAAATTCCTACATCCCCAAATTCCTACGTCTCCAAATTCCTACATCCCCAAATTTCTATGTTCCCAAATTTCTACGTCCCCAAATTCCTAGATCCCCGAATTCCCACGTTTCCAAATTCCTACATCTCTAAATTCCTAGGTCCCCAAATTTCTACGTCCTCAAATTTCTACGTCCCCAAATTCCTACATCCCCAAATTCCTACGTCTCCAAATTCCTACATCCCCAAATTCCTACATCTTCAAATTCCTATGTTCCCAAATTTCTACGTCTCCAAATTCCTGCATCTCCAAATCCCTACATCTCTAAATCCCTACGTCTCCAAATTCCTAAATGTTCAAATACCCACGTCCCAAAATTCTTATGTCCATAAATTCCTACATCCCCAAATTCCAAAGTCCCCCAATCCCTACAAGTCATGTAAAAAATCTAAAGACTCTAAGAAGAACTATTCAGTCATCTCTCATCGCATCATTCGGCAATTTTGAACGGATATCCCAGATAGAGTCATGAAACTGGAAAGTTGTGGCTCGAGAGACGTCGAATTGCCGGCTATCCGAGTTTTGGCCAGGCAAAACGTTCTCGACGAAGTGCCGGACGGTGCTCGCCGTCCACGAGGACCAACACCTGCACCAATACACACGTTCACGTACACCCACAAGAACGAGAGCGGCCACCGCTTGGCGTGTTCTCATCTCGTCTAATTAGCGTCTAGGTGGGGACACTTTAATTTGGTCAGGTAGACCAGCCACCTACGGGGAAGTTCGCCTCTAATTTACCTTCCCTGTCGAGAAGTGCCGTTCCAGAGAAGTCCAACTAGCTGCCTAATACGTTTCGCTGCTTCTGCGAATGTATGCTTCATGGCCAGGGCAAGTGAAATAGCCAGAACTCAAGGGTGCACCAAAAGGGGTAAGAAACATTCACGGGGCTGTTCCCGTTTGATCCGCGAAGAACAATTAAGGGGTTCCAGAGTGTTGGATAGTGTTCAGCGAACCGTGTTTCCGGCATGGAAATTGTATGTTGTATTTAATCTGCTAACCGGAAATGACGAATCAACGAGTTAATCTCTCGAAGGATTATATGTTGATTATGTATCGAGGAATTTTTGTGTTGTTTTGATATTATTTGTTTAAGGTATGAATTAGGGGGTATAGGTTAAGTTAGATTTATAGGTTATTAGGGTATATGTATTGTATGTTATTAACGCATATGTGACGATATATGTATTGTATGTTATGGGATATGTACCGTATGATATTAAAATATATGTGAGGACATATGTATTATAGCTACAATATTATTAGGGTATTTGTAAGGACAAAAAGAAGTTATTGCAAAAAATTAATTCGTCTAAATTTTTTGCTGTCATAAGCTAGGTCAGTGGTTACAAGTTTGCAACAATGATAAAAATTAAATTCCACCAAGCAACAGTTTGAAATATTAACTAAAATTAAAATGATAATGAATCGTACGTCAAATTATCAAAATGGTCAAATGTATAATATAAACAGAATGAAATGTATAAATAATCAGAGACGTAGCGACGTTATGAAACAGTAGTACAAAAATTACTTAGAACTCTGATCTCACCTATCATATTGTTTCGAATATGTATTTATACAACAATTTTACTTACAGCTGCATAAACACGTCGTACAGCTGGACAGATGTCCGATAACAATCAATCGCTTCAAGGTTTTAAACTAATTATACGTTGCACGAAGTACACAGAGCTAATTAATGTACATTATCAATAATGCAATATGTTACTCGCATAAATGGATAATTATGTCGACAATGCGTCTCTGATCCGTAGGTTGTTTATGAAGGAACAATCAGCAGTACAACCTCGTGATATTCATTGTTACAAACAGTAACGTTTATGTAATTTAATATTTAATAACAGTAAACAGACTCGTTACACGGAATTATAATGTGCAATTCTAACAATGAAAAGTCAAATATTTATTTACTCATTTATTTATTTAATAATTTACTTGTTTTACTTATTGTGTACATATCGTATAAATAAAATTATACAAATACATAAATGATCATGTAAGGTTAATCAAAGGAAGTTTTTTTCATAATCACGTATTAGACGTTCGTTAAGTGACTGCTCAATTAACGTCTGCTCATTACTGATCATTGACCTCGCAATACACCTAAATTTATTTTCATAATTTAATTTCTTCGAATGCATTACAGAAAACACCTAGAACATCGTTAGAACAGTGTGTAAACTCGCATTCGTTCCCATGTAACACGTTTATATTTTTCCTGTGATAACAAGATTCCGGCGTGTTTGATCATCGCCGAGTTAGACGAGATTGTAGGAACAGACGTAGACGCAGCTGCGCTCACTTTTCGATAATTTAATTGGATCCTTTTATTCGCAGAGCAGAGTGATCGAATGGCAGATAGATAAAATCGTTCGATAACGAGATGACGAAGATGCTCCATGAGGATTCGTCAAAGATACACCAAGTGGCAGCCAGTCTACTTGCGAGATACTTTATAAACTTCCAATTGTTTTTCGTTAATTGGACTCTTCTGGTCCTCTTTTTCGTGGCATCCATTTCTGTTGTTCGCGTGTTACGGACGTGGGTGTGCACGGCACGATGTGCAGCCGGTAATTAAAGCGATTTCATTCGACGCCTCTGGCTTTCAGTTGCAGTTTATCGAATCTTCATCGATACGGGATCGAATAAGCGTGAACAGAGAAACGTGGATTGCCGCTAAACGAGCAAAACTTGCATGCTTTTAATTCGTTGTCTGTATCTTTTTGCCAAAGTGATATGTTTGCTCGTACTGTTTTCTCTATTTGGACGTTAGATGTTGATTTAAGAGGCAATGGACATGTGTGGGTTTGCAAAATTAATTATTTAATTTTTCTGATGGTAATTTTACTAATTCACAAACTGTTCTAATTCTCAAACTATAATTTTACTAATTCACAAACTGATCTTGAATTTTCAAATTCTTAAATTTGTAAAGGATTTTAAAGGATTGCTCAACCCTGAAATTCTTAAAATCTCCATAATCCCAGTAAGTCCCGATGAGAAAATCTCTCGCATAAATATCGAGTTAAACACGTCGAAATGAAATCATCGGCAGCAGATTGAACTGCCGTTTAATTCAAACCTTATAAATCAGATTACATGATCGGGATCAAAGGGAATTTTAGCTCGTTGATCGCTCGACGTTTTATTCAATTTCACCACTCGAACTCGTTATTACATCGATCGTGCCGGTAACCCGTAACAATCCATTTAGCACTTCACACGCGAGCTTATGATCGACATGGACAATGGAGGAATAAAAATCTATTGAAAATAGTTGTACGTTCGGGAATGCGAGGATGGCTATTTTTCCTCTTTTTTTTTTTTGTTCGCGATCGAACGAGAAGAAAAGGGGATGAAATTCAATTGGTATCTCGACGAGCATGGCCCGCAACGGGAATGGTAAAAACGAGCACGAAAGCTCGCGGAGAGAACGAGCCGTGTAGAGGATCGCAATAAAATATTTATATCTCTATTTGCATTTTAAAAGCTCGAATCTCCGCTCTTCTGACCAACACGGCCTGGCTTTTAATTGCGAAGGCACCGTCAGCCATCGCGCGCTATCGTTCCTTCTGTCCACGCTACATCGATTATAAATCCATGTTTTTCTCTCTTTCTGCTATTATCACTCTGACCGTGTGAATCTGATTTATAAACGTTGCCTGTAGCGTTTTCGACTTGTACTTCAAGCCGTTACTTCGTTCATTAGAACATGTATTATCATTTTAACACTGAACCGGTGAATAATGTACACTTATTATGGAATTAAAAATGAAAATAAGTAATGAATACACAAATGATAGAGTAATATCATTATATATAATATAATAGAGAAATTAGTATACACGTTGATTGTTTGTCTTGATGAGGATCAACGTGCATTTCAAGAAGACTTCATGTTTTCAACAAAACATGAAATTTTGTACGAAACATAAATTTTAAGGGTAGTTTTAGTGTTAATAAGCAGAAATAAATCTATGTGTTGAGAGTCACTACAATAAAGAAAAGTCTTGACTCCCAGAATGAATGGAGGCCATTACACCTAAAAGCCAATTGGTTGAATTGCCAATTGGCTAAACTGTTATTTTTTCTCAGAAAATGTACGAATGTTTGCTATAAGTTTTGTAAAAACTTTAAACATTAAAAATAAGTTTTATGAAAAATAAATTTTATTATGCATTTTAGAAAGGTCTTTCACATTTAGTCTGATCATTAAACCGTTTAGACATCCTTCTGACACACTAAGTTCCTTTTTTATTTTGAATGAGCCTCCTCATATTTCAATACAATATATCTAAAATCTAACAAAATTTTAATTGTTCATGGACTATCATAACAGTTCTACAAAACAGAACACATGGAACATTCATTTTAAGCTTGAAGTCGAAACTCAAAGCTCAACGAAATGTATGCACGTTCCATAGTTCATAATATATCATAATCATAATGCTCCATTTTGCTATAGAGATGAATAGGATATTTGCTAACGAGTGTAATCAACTGAAATAATTAATTCATACATTAATCAAGAATCGTTTGATAATAGGAATTTAACCATAACATTGAAACAGCAAAATTGAAATGTGACTTGTATTGTCACAAATATTCGATTATTCAAGAGATGATATAAGCAGCGACTAAAATCGAGAAGAATCTTCAAAAATTTTTCCTTCCTTTGAATCTTGCTCATCAATCAACTTGAACCCGCGTCAAACTTCTTCGAACTATAGAACATAAAAATTTTCCAACGATAAAAAGTCTTCGTCGGTTATCCTATTAAAAAGCGATCTGTTATCAACATCTACGATAAGTTCAAAGAAGACGTTCTAGCAGTGAATAGCGTTTATGCGATCCGGAAGTGGATAGTCATTCAGATCATTTAAATTGTGAAATTTTTTAATTCTTCCATTTTTAAATTTTCAAGCTTCTAAATTCTCGAATTTTCAAATTTCCATATTTCTAAATTTCCAATTTTCTAAATTTCTAAATTTCCAAATTTCCAAATTTCCAAATTTCCAAATTTCCAAATTTCTAAATTTCTAAATTTCTAAATTTCTAAATTTCTAAATTTCTAAATTTCTAAATTCCCAAATTTCTCAATTTCCAAATTTCTAAATTCCCAAATTCCCAAATTTCCAAATTCCCAAAATCCTAAAATCCCCAAATTCCGAAATCCCCAAACTCTCAAATTTCCCAAAATTCCCCAAATTCCCAAATTCCCAAAATCCCAAAATCCCAAAATCCCAAAATCCCCAAATCCCCAAATCCCAAAATCCCCAAATTCCCAAATCCCTAAACTCTCAAATTTCCAAATTCTCAAACTTCCCAAAATTCCCAAAATTCTCAAATTCCCAAAATTCCCAAAATTCTCAAAATTCCCAAAATTCCCAAAATTCCCAAAATTCCTGAATTCCTAAATTTCCAAATTCTCAAATCCCCAAATCCCCAAATTCTCAAATCTCCATAAAAAAGCACCTTTCGCTCCCAGCTTAGAAGAACAACCCAGATTTCACCACTCACTAAACCAAAGAAATTACATTACGAAATCTTCGTTACTTCCATAATTCGGCAACTCCCATGGAAACAAGGTCGAAAGAACAAGTAGAGGGAGTAACGCGAATGTCTATGGTATTCCATGCACAATTCAAGTATTCCGTAGTTTCCCTCAAGTTTTGATTGCTTTCACAATGAGCTTCGTTAAATGTTAAACAGGATGACGCGTCATTGGACAACGCCACGGTTATATTACACGACTATCGCATCTTCTGGGTTGTTGCTCCTCTCGTATCGAGCGGATGCGTCGTCGAGACGGATGTTCGATCGGAAAATGCAGCACGGAAGTCGAGCAAGGAAACAGGTGCCGAAAGGAAATTTTTAGCTGAACGGAGATCGACGGATATCGAGTTATTTTGTAACCGACGGGAAAATGTAAATATGTACGTTCGTTTATTTTGTTTCGATCAGCTTGTCGGATTCGGTTGTTATTTCTGTATGAAATATGAATCCGAAGGTAAATTCCGATTTTAGAGTGAATTGATAAGAGATATTTTAAAATGTACAGCTCGATGCAACGTTGAATTTTTTAAGAGGTTGGGGATGAAATATGTAAATGTGAAAAATTCTATGTCTTTCAATCGTTCCACTAGATTTTTAAATATGGATGATTTAGAAGTTACAAATTAAATATGGACAATTGTGAAAAGACTCAATTTGAAAACTTTCTGTGTAAAGTGTTTTAAATCAATAATACTTTTATCAAAGGTTATTTTCACTCACGTAATAAATACCGAGTTATCAATATTTATATCTCTACATTTTAATCATAGTGTAGAGGATAAAGTTCAGAACATTGGTGCAATCGATTGTGCTTTTCCTGGGAGATGCACGGTTAGAAAGGTTAATAACCATGGGTCACGAGAAACGAGAATATCTTACGTATCAAAAACGAGTTTTACGAGGCATTCGACAACTTTAAAGCGTGTACTTGGCGAAACCACCGGACTCAATCAATTTAGCCGAACAAACGAGGCTACTCGTATTCGTGGAAACGTCAAATTATCGCGGATTATAATCCGGCAACGCGTTCGCGTGATACGAAACTTTTAATGCTCGTGCCAAAGCGTTAAACTCGAAAGCAAAGCAAACTTCGACCACCGGCGTAATTGTAGCACTCATCGATTTCCTACTCGGAGAAATCGTTAGTCGGCTCGAGTGCTATTGAAACTTCACGAAAACGCTGCAGCATACCCTTTCATTTTCCTCGGTTAATACCCCTATTGAATTACAAAAAAATTTACTCATAAATATCTGGTTTATTACCTGCTTGCGAAAGAAAAAAATATTTTAGGAAAGTCGAACAATTCTTAGAAAAATCAAGTCTTAACTTACGAAGATCAAATTAATAGTTCTTATCAAGATTAGACACAGAGGAATCACATAGGAAATAATTATAATAATTAATATTATCATCATCACTCATATAAATAATTAATGAGGAAACTTAACTACAACATCGTCAACATCCTTTTTTGTCAAAAATAACCGTATCTTTTTTAAATGTTATGAATATAGCTCGAGCAGAGATGCAAAATGTTAGTTTTAGTGATTTACAGACAATCGTAAACTGAATAAAATCGGTCAGTGACCGAAGAGGAACGATACTTGGACGATATTATTCGATGGTGCGGGTCACCAGCTATTGGATTCCGAGGATATTGGTTTAATATACAAAGGCGAACGTTATGGATTTTGGATGGCAGCCTTTGCCGGAGTCAAGTAACCTCGTATCGCATCCCAGAGGAATCGATGTTCCCTTTCAGAACAACGTTCCACTATTTGTCTTCCTTCTGGCAAGATTTTACGAAAAATAGAATTGCCAAAAGCGTTCTACTACGTTCGTATACATTCTTTTGCTCCAACTTCGATTTTAACCCCTTGTCGTGCCATTTATTTGTCACACGTTAGCACTAACTATACAGTGTTAATCTTTCGCACCAAAGGGGTGGAGACTGAAATACAGTACAGAAATTTTTTAAATCTATACTGTTATACGTATGATGAATGTCTATTCATGTTTATTCGACATAACGAATTAAACAATAGTAGCATTAAATAATGAAACTTTAATTTAAATAGAATTCATTGAAGTGTTTATTCAAAGTTTTATAGTTTCCTTCTATCAGCAGCAAAAATACCTTCAAGCACAAAGGCTTAAAACAAAAGTAAATCGTGTTAATTTTGTATTCACCGATTCGTGACAATGCTAAAATAGGACTTCGCATATTAAAAGTTTAAGTCAGATTTATCGCCTTTGAACCGCGAGAGCGTTCACACTATGGTACAAGGGATTAAAAATTGTCAATGGTAAAATAACGAATTCAATTTTTAAAGCGTATTTATTTGGTTCTACAGCAGCGGCGCAACGAAACGTTAAAAAGCGGGCACAAAAATATTATTTACCATTTGTCAGCAGAACCGTACGATTATTCAAAAAACCGCCATCATACGTCCACTGTGTTTCATATAGATATATGCGTACACGAATCCACGCTAAACCATATATTCTTTTTTTCTGTTCATTCCTCCGACCCATTACGTATGACGCGCGCGTAGTCAACGTATAATCTCGTCACGATTCCGAGAGACGCGACGTTATAAAATCGTAGGCACCGCTAACTGTCCACCATTTAAACACAACGTGAATAATTAATAGCAGCCCGTTGGCCCGGTTTCGTCGGACGTACATACACGGCTCGTGCTTTTACGGTAGGACGACACGTGAGCGAACTGGCAATTTATTCGCCCTTTACTGCCTCGTGAAAAAACAGACGAAAAAAGGAAGGAAACAGCCAACAACGAGAATACCTGTGTTCCGCGTACACGCACGAATAATTCCGGTGTGTGTCGGTGAAACGAAAATGGGGAGAACCGTGACGGATTTCCATCAAATCTTGGTCACCGTTCGCTGTGTCTTGATCAACAATGTACCGATGCCAACTCGTGGGTTGACGTGTGACCCAGGTGGAAGAGCTACGACTTCAATTGGTCAGACCTTGTACGCCAACTTGTGGGTTGACATCTGTACATGTTGCATGTAAATGAAAAAGAGGTGGACATTTCGAATTTTGCATTGAACTGACACACATATTTTTAAAATTTTCGAACTTTTCAAAGTTGCGTTACAGTAAAAATTTATCAAAATCTGTGTCACCTGAAAAATTACTCGTTAAGAATAGACCTGTATGAACCACGCGAAAAATTACTTATCAAGAATAAAGTAATTCGTCGTTCGAATAAAATACATAGCACATGTCACAATATATGACATATGTGAAATAGAATAATTCTATCTATGGTATTTATTAATTGCTGTTACTGAATTTTTAACAAATATTCAACAAACCTCTTAGATTCTAATAAAAATACAAATGTAATAAATGTAATATAATACAAATATAATAAATAAATATAGTAAATTTGAATTTTCAACTTACGTACCTTATTTCTATTTGGTGAGTTTTGTGTGTTAGTCATTTTCGGTCCCGTTTCTCGCCAAACGGACACATAATACTTTATTCGAAAAAGGAAAAGAAAAAAACGCTTTCCTGTTACAGGGACATGTACAAACGCGCGACAATCCCGCGGAATGTGTATGGGTTCGCGTATTTACGAGGGTGATAATTTCCTGGAAAATGTATGGTATTCCAGCTCTGTAACCGGGAAAGCAAGAAGCTTTTCCTGAAATCGAGCCACACAAAGCTTTTATTGAAATAAATACATTTGCGGGAGTGGTAGGAAAGAAATATGTCGATTGTCCTTTGAAACTTTACAGGTTCAATGTTATCAAATACTGTGTATGAATAAAATACCGAACTTCCACTGATTAAGTTACTTTGATACATTTAAAGTTTTAAGCAAATCCTTGCAGAGAGATTAAAGCGTAATTAGATTTGATTATAGCTTAGTATACTTCGTACAAAAGAAGCTTTCGGGATAAATTTATCTTCATAGAATAAAGCCAACGCTTGAAACTTTCTTCCTTAATGATGCGTTTGAACGGTAAATCCTGCAGAATTTTAGTGATTAACGCGATAAATAAAAAAGTTATTATTAGCTAGTAGCTATTTAAACAAGATGTTAATTAGGTACCGTACTTATTATGCAACAAATTGCAGAAAAATGAAAAAAGATTCTCGTATATAAAGTTTAAGATATTTCAGAAGTAACATGTCTGACTATTCAGGTATCATACTACTGCCACTTAATGCTGCTCAGACTGCTTCTTCGTTCCACAATAGAGATCGCTTATTTCAAAAATGCGAACTATTAATAAGCTGTTAGTATGTAACTAGTAATACAATGTCCGAATTAAGAATAAAATTGTAATCGTCAATTATATAGGTTTCTTTAATTAAATCTCCGATTAAACGAATTTCAAATTACGATTTTAACTTTTAATCGAGAACACTTTGATTCAACGATTAATATTTTATTCCTCATTATGGAAGTTCCTATTCAACAGTAAAATTTAATCCTTGACTCAAAAAGTCGAAAAATCAGACTTGAATTTTTTACCAGTCCAGCTTAAAAATTAAAGTTTATCTTTGTGATCTCGTTAGAAGATTGAAAACATTCAGAGGGTACAACTGTGTCATTTCATTATTTACCCAGCAATCATTTCGAATAACCTAAAATGTCTCCTGTATATCATTGATCGTGAGATGCTTTGCCAATTCTGCAATATAAAGAACGCTTGCAAGAACATATGACAGATATCAGCGGAGAAACTTTTAAATTCTTAGTATTACAGCTTGCAAACTTTTCCAATGTTGTGGTCGCACAAACGATACATTTGCAGAACGTTTCCTTGGTATTTAGTCCGTGAGCAGTCATTTATGTGCTAAAGCTTTCGTATCGATTCACGTTTGTCAAAGTAAAAGCTCGAGAAAACGTGGCCAACGTTAGTCGTCTTGCACAGCTTTCAAAGTTAAAGCGATTCATGAAAGACATTCAAACAGCAATGCAATGGCAGGACGTTTCAATTGAAATTTTTCTGACGATAAATTCTTGTTAAGATGTTAGTAATGTCGTTTTGGACATTTAGATAATTTCATATCCAACTATACTTTCTTGTAAAATCTGCTAAACACTCTGTTTGTGAAATTTGAAAATTTAGGAATATGAATTTTAAAGTATGATGTGTGTTACAAATTAGGAATTAGTGCAATGCAAATTTTATTAACCTGTATGTTAACTTATTAGATTACTAGATCACTTACTAAATGAGGGTGTAGTACATTCTGCATATACATGTTCTACATACACTTACATATGCTGCAATGATAGGAAAACATTATTCGTTAATAATTGAACTAATATTCGTTAATTTAATACGATCATTAGTGATATAAAAATACATGTAAAAATGGTAATAAAATGAAAGTAATGAATCAAGAGATTTATTCTTAAGGTTAGAATGTCAGAAGGTTAGAAGAACGACTATATTTTGAAAATAAATGTAATACTACATCCACCCTTGCAAATATATCAGCACCATCAATCAAAATAGAACACCAATATTTTTTAATAAATTTATCATATTTTGCCATGCAGAGCTTACTAAGAAACTTCACCCCTTTCTGACAAACGTATGTCAAAAAAAAAATTATGCAAAAAGTACGGTGTTACTCAAACAACGATTTCAATCTCCCGTTCTTACATCTTCGTTAAGCGAAATAGGTAGCCGCCTCAAATTCAATATGCACCGTCGAAAAACAATTACACGTCGTCACGCCTTTAATTCGTCTCTCGAGGCGAGTGTTCGTTGCATAAAATCGCAGTAAGGAATATTAATGATCGTATAATGTGTCGTGCGACGATGCCGTAGCATCTACGTAATTTGAAAATCGACTGACCCAACTTGAAATGATCGAACGGGTCAAATTCATGGTCCCCTGTGGTACGCATTAAACTTTCATGAACCCCTAATGATGCCTAATAACAGGAAATTGTTGACACGTCCATCGTGTAGCTACAGAAATCGAAAAATATCCAGGCGCTATTACCAGTACGCATGTAACAGAGCTACATATTATGCAAGTTTGCAGTTGCAATACGAATACAGAGCAGGCTACTATGTGATTTTTTCAGTTACAAATGGAAGGGCAGATGAAAATGACCCGATCGATGAATTAAAGAACAGTCGCAATGTAGCTGTTTTCGAGCGATCGTGAGATCAAACGTGAACTGCGTGAATAATTTTGAGGTTAGGAATGCTTACGATGGAGCTTACGATTCGTCTTGAAAGAGAGGGTTGGAAAAGAAAATTGTGGAGCTTCGAAAATTCTGAATTTAGGAATTTGGAGATTTTGGAAGTCTTGAAATTGAAAATTTTGAAATTAAGGGTTTGGAGGTTCAGAAAATTGAATATTTGAAAATTTGAAATTCGATAAAATCGGACTTTGGAAATTTGGGAATCTAGGTGTTTGAGAATTTGAGAATTCAGATATTTGGAAGCGTGAAATATGGGAATTTAAAAATTCGAAAATTTGAAAATTCAGAAATTTGAAAATTTGAACTTGAAATTTTCTAAGTTTAAGAATCAGGAATTTGATCAGTTGAGAATTTCGATACTTAAAAATCTGAAAATTAAAAAATTAAAAAATTCGAAAATTTGAGAATTAGAAAATCTAGAAATTATAAATTTGCATAATAAAATATCTTCTAAAATGCAAATTAACTATACCCAAATCACACAACTGCCAATGAAATTCTCTGTAATAACAAACAGTCGAAATTTTTAATGGCAACAGATGCTCGTACAAAAAGTAAATATTTCTCCGTCTATTAAATGAGATGACAAAACGAAAATTACAATTTCGAAACAGCGAGAAAAACCGCGGCAATCATCCGTCAGTTATTACACCCTCGTTGTTTACACGGAGGGTGTCAACCATCCGGTGAGCCGTTTCGATATAACGCAATTTTTCCCTCGATAAAAATTCAATTCGATGAGAACGTTTCAATTTGCCGCGGGACAGAACTAATTTTCAGCCATAAAGCCCGGCAAAAATAGCGTACTGGTTTAATGTGCGAGAGCAGAGGATAAGCGTGAAAGCAATTCGTCATTCGAGAGGATTATTTATTCCACAAAAGAGCGACGCGAAAGGGGAGCGAAAAGATGGAGTACGGCATAAAAGAAAAATCAGCTCACGATGAAACGCAGATTTCCGTGGGTGGCACAACTTTATAACGCAAGGGTAACGTAATAATCGCTAGAATCACCGTGGTTCGTTGCCGACTTCATCGATAAATCCATCTTTTTACTTTATACCCTCTTTATACCATCGATCATAACGCACTTGAACGCATGATCAAATCTGACACCTTTGTTTGTTCCTTTATTTTAACCCTTCGTTATCGGAATCTTTTTCAATTTTCGGAAAGTGTGCGTGTTTAAACTCTTACGGATAATACTGATTAATAGACTACTGTGAAATTTATTCAAAAGGTAATATCGAACAAGTTTATTAGAAATCATACCGTTAAATACATGTACTCAAAATGATGTTGGTAATTAAGATAATCAAGACGATATTCACTTAAAATGTTACATTAAATACATTTATTAAAAATTATGTAATTAATCAGGACGATCAAAGTGATTTTCATTAAAGAGGACATATTAAAAAAATTTATTCGAACTGATATAATTAATCAAGATGATCAAGACGATATTCACTTAAAATGTTACATTGAACAAACTTATTAAAAATTATGTAATTAATCAGGATGACTAAAATGATGTTCATTAATCATGACATATTAAATAAATTTATTTCAACTGATATAATTAATGGGGATGATCAACATGATATTCATTAAAAAATGACATGTTAAACAAATTTATTTGAAGCGATATAATTAATCAGGATATTCAAAATGATACTCAATTAAAATGTCGTACTGAACAAATTTATTCAAACTGATATATCAATCGGGATGTTCAGAATGATGTTCAGAATGATGTTCATTAGAACTAATACATTAAACAAATTTATTAGAACTGACTGTATGTAAACCTTAAAGTTCTAATTACATAAATAAAGAAACAGATATTAAAAGTACATATTGCAATATACTAAGTTCCTATTACAAAATAAATGATTTTAGCCAATAATAGTTAATAACAATGTATTTATTTACGGATGTGTATGTCTCTTTTGCGGTAGAAAATGGTCTAGCTATTTTCTTCCGCTAGAAAGCTGTTGTTTAGTTGAACCGAAATAACTCGCAGCCGACACGGATAACATTATTTCGACGGCCAGTGAAAACGATTTAGGCGTCAATGACGATTCGATTGTTGACTGAAAACAAACGACGCGGATGCGTTCAGCTGGCTGGACAACTGGGCTGAACGAGTGAGGGTGGACCAATTGCGAGAATCACCGGTGGTTCCCGTGAAAAGCGCAGCGTGCTCAATTAGTTCATAATTTTCTGCGTTCCCGTTGATTTTCCAGTGAAAACCCGACGATTCACGCTCGATACGCGACGAGTTAATCGACAAAAACTATGTGAATCGCTTTCCAACGGCGATTGTGATCGATGCAGCGATTTTATCGTTGAAAAAATTTGATGCTCGATCAATCGATAAATCTATTCTTACACTATTTTACGCTTTTTATCGATTCTCTTTTTGGACAATCTTTGACTTATTTATTTATTTGGGGAATTTTATTTATCCCTGAATGAGGTCAATTTTAATTATTTTTTGAAAATTTTGGGATGAGAATGTATCACGTTACTATGAATTAATAACGTTAATTCTATGTTAATAGGATTTGTATTTTATATGGGTGATTATGTGACAATATAATTATTCCATAACATAATTAGTTAATTAGTTGATCAATTTGAACACACCTATATGTCAAATATTTCTATTTCTTCAAACTATTATATTTGTTAGTTTTTATTCTCAAACTACAAAACTTCTGAAAGTAAAAATTTGAAATTCATATAATTTTAAAATACAGAAATTCAACCCCTATTTTTTCTAGTTATAAAAATCTGAAATGTACAAATTTTAAAATTTTCAGAACTGACGGATTATTGTTTTAATTAATATTTAACCATACGTTCTTTATAATTGCATTCATATTTCATTTCACATCCTATTCATATTCCTCTATTTTATTTAAATTTGTATTTGTAACACATTTTGCATAAATTTTATATAAAATTTTACATAAATTTGTTTTGCATTTATGTACAATTTATATTTCATATTTTCTACTTACATAAATTTTGCACTTCATGTTTTGAATTTGTAAAAATTTGATATTTCATGTTGTGCATTTATATAAACTTTATATTTCATATTTTATATTCATATAAATTTTGCATTTCATTTTATATTTCATGTTCACAAAAATGTTACATTTCATGTTTTGAATTTATATCAATTTTATATTTAATATATTTTATTTAAGTAAGCAGATATATATCATACATCAAATGTAAAACCAAATTAAGGTGAGTCCATAATTTAGACGTTTCAGAAATAAGAAAGATACGAACGAACGTTAGCAATGAGAACTGTTTTCATCGCTTCCGAGTTCTACAGTAAAGAAATTTCAAAGTGAAATACGAAATACAACTAGCGCTCTAACTTTTCACCTTTTTTCTCCAGCGAAGAAAAAAAGGTGGTGCAGCAAAGAAGCTTGAGGGAACGAGTGGCTAGAGGCGAAGGCTATCCTTGATCTGCGGCTTTTAACTTCCCGGAAATCACTTTCCTCCATTATTTCCTAACGCCCTCTCCTCCCAGACACTTCCGCTGAATCCAGAGCCAGACTTCGGGCATTATTTACGCTCTCGGCTTGATACTTATAAGACACTTATCCACCACAATGAATTTTCACCTACTCTCTTACTTTCAACTTCTTGTATCACATTCTTTGTAATTGAGTTCCAAATTGACCTTTGTAACAAGTTCTCAAATGGAGGTGGATAAAGGCGATAAACACTGATGAACTTCAAAAACTTACATTGGGTAAAACATAGGTACAGTGCATGATATATAGGTTACACGGTTATACAATAAATGTAATTTTATAATTTAGTAATTAAGAGATATATTTGCAAAGAAAATGACAAATTTCTGATTTCCTGACTGTTTTAAATTCAGCTTAGAGTTTTGTAATTTTTAAAATCTTTCAATTTTTAATTAAGAAACTTATCCATCACTGAATTACATAGAAGAGGTTCCTCTAACTACAACAGCGTGATGAAGCTATCTTACATGACCGAACAGAGTCACTACGTGGATCAATCCCGACCCCATCCTTCGGTTTGAAAATTCTCCTCGAGAACAGTGGCGGTCCAGATTGTAGAGAATGTTGCAGCCGAAAACGAGACAAAAAGTGCAGGAAAAGCAAGGTGCTATCCAGAAAAGGAATCGGATAAAAAGGAGTAGCAAGGAATCGGCAGCAATCTCGACTCGTCGAAAATGAATTTGGCGCGTGGCCACGCGGTTGCCTGTACAAGGAACGAGATCATCTTCAGGCAACAAGGACGCCACCAGGATGATATCCGGAAGTTTCTCAAGGACCGTCCCGTCGTATCATTGACCTTTCTTCACCGGTACTCACGGAAGGACCAATCGAATCCGAAAACAAGTTTCGCGAAGAAACTCGGGTGCAACGAAAGTTTAAATAATCCAATCTCCTCTGTGTTTCCTTTCCGTCCTGTCGGTCCACGTTGCAGCTGCATTCCGTCGAAGAAACGTCCGGGAGAGTTTCAATTTCATTATCGGGAACGAAAGGGATTGCCTGTACCCGGAATAGGAAGAGAATGGACGTATAGGGTTGGAATCTGTTGTGCATAGGGGCAACCTCGTTACCGGCCCTCTACTTGCTATCGACTTCGCGTGAAAAGAGGAACGTTGAAAACGCTTTCGAACCGGCTCTTGTCTCGGTGCCAATTCATTTGCACGTTTTAACCAGTTACGTGATACGATTCAATTTTTGCTCCTTTTATTTCGTTTCTGCGAGGAATGCATCTCGAGAGTTATGGTCCGTTAGCAATGTATAACGCCCTCGGGCACTTCCCACAGATTCCCTTTGCGAGGTTTCAATTTTCAGATGCTCAAAATTATAGATCTTCTAGATTTGGAATTTATAGATTTTCTAGATTTGGAACCTAACAACTATTAAATAAAAAAATATGATAGAACTTTTTATTCTTCAAAACGTTCAGATAGAAAGTGATCGATGTTCAACCTTAAATACGTCACATATCCTCTCACATCTCATATAACGAAGCTTTGACAAAATTGTGTAAAACCCGTGAATTTGTTCATTTTTCAAGCATTCGTAGTTTTGAAAGAAAATGGTCCGAATTAGAGCGACCGTTTACCCCGGTAGGAGATTTTCACTTCCGATTCAACTTTCAGCCCATGAATCTCGTGAAAGCTTCAAACAAACTTTGAGCCACAAAGCATTACAATTTTCCGCTTGAATTCGCGATATTTTCGAGCGTAGCCGTGGTCCAGGAGTTTCTGAAGGACAACCATCGTTTTAGTTATTGGCCCTGGCTATTTCTCCCCAAAGGGGCTTTGTTGCGGTAAAGTGTTCGGGATTATCTGAATGTCCCACCCCATTGCGGATATAAACGGATGAAAAATGTTCGATACACGCAGCGTCTACATGCGTGCAATAAATTCTATTTTTTTTCATCAATCGCTATGAAACGGGTATTGGTTCGAAAATCGCTGTGAAAGTGTGATGCACCATTTTTGTCGACGGTGTCCAACGTGAAATGGGACTCGCGTGGATATTTTCATGCTTAACCCGATAATATCGATCGATTCTATTTTATTCGATCTTACTTCCATAGAATATCTTCGTTGAATTTTATATTGAATAATTAATTCTAAATATATCTGAAATACCTTTCAGATCTGGGTAAAATAAATTCTGCATTGAATAATTAATTCGGTTACTGTATACATTCTTTCATGATTTTATCTGATACTGTTTTAGATTTGTCAGTATTTCACATATTAGAATAGCAGCATCAGAAATGTCGCGTCAATTTACTAATATTAAAATAGAATTTTAGGTGCATCGATGCTAGTTTGAATCAGAGAAATTTAAATTTTATAGATAGACACAGGAGAATAAATTTGTTAGAGAATTATTAAATTACTGTATGTATAATTCAGTATGTGTAATTGAAGTTGCTAAATTTCTTGATGTAAGAATCTGATTCTGAACATTTATTTCAATTTTTAAAATCTGATCTGTAATTTTAGAAAAGTCCGAAAACGAGTGTCTTACAGACAGCGCTAAATTTATACTGAAGGCAAATTTATACTAAAATATTTATCCTCAATTGAAAGAAAATGCACAGAAAAATGAATGAAATAATTAATTCGTAATTTTAATGACTTATGACGACATAATCGAAGAACGAATGATACAAAATATTTTACAAGACGAACTTCAGCGAGAGAGTCATGTCGGTAACATTTTTATGAAGCAAAGTCGAGGAATTTGCGGTCGACTTTTACACCAGCACGATGAAGAAATAGTCCATGAACATTTTCGTGCCCGGCCGGCAATTTCCACAGGAAGAATTCATTGGTCGTTTCCACGAAAGTCCACCTGCGTCCGCATCGTGCGTTTATGCAGCTTTGCTTCTTAAACGTGTCCATAAACTATACAACGTTATTAAAATAAACTGAGAGATTTCGTACTCGCATCAGCGCTCGATAGCTTGGAACTGAGAAATTAAGTATAAAAAACGAAACGAGTCACTTTGATGGCAATAGTCGTTATGTGAAATCTACGTTATTGCTAAATCAGTGGAACTCGTTCTGCTATGAACTCAATGTACAAATTTATTATATACTGCTTTTTTATTGTAAATATAGATGGGATTATGTATTTTTCATGGATGTTAATCACTTTTAATAAATCACTTCTAAATGATGCATTTCGACTTGAATGAAAAACTTGAAAGTGATCTTTAAATTTCATAGATTGAACCTTAAAAAATGTTTATATTCGAAGATTTGGAAACACATTTAAAACTTGAGAAATATAAGAATCTAAAAATTTTACATTTAAAAATTTTGTCCATTTACTATCAACTTTGAAAAAATTTGCCAACTACTCTTCTAAGTTTGAAGATTTGAAGATGTGCAAATTTGGGAAGATGAAACTTGTACATCTCTAAATTTTTAAATTTAAAAATGATAAAATTAGTCCATTTCTAAAAACACTACAAATTTCTGAAGTTTATTAGTACTCTCAAACTTCTAATGGGACTTGAAAACTTTTTAATCCTTGAAGTTCTTATAAACATAAAATCCCCCAAAAATAAACTAAAAGGAAATTGCAAAATCCCTCAAGAACAGCCCCGTTTGCTCCACGAGTTTCGAGTGAATATACTTCAGTGAGCATCTCTTTAAGCCCATTTCGCTCATCACATGGGTAATCGAGAGAGCTTTCGCGAATCAGATTCGCTCATACGAGTGCTTTTAGCGTAATCGCTCGGTCATGAGTGGCAACACTGGAACTCAACCCTCTGTTAAGTTGTAGGCGGCAATTTCGAACAATCCCAATATCGGAAACCGTACAAACTTTCTAGCTACTTCGTTCAGTTACTTTTTCGGCTTGTTCTCTTTTCGCCGATATCCATGCATCTTTCTTTTTCTGCCTTTGTGCAGCGGTCGATTGTTGCCGTCGTCGCGACGCCTTTTAGACTTCTTAGGTTTTCGAGACGTTCGCTGAAGATTGCGGGCAACGTCTTTCCTCGGATGATCAAAGTTGTCCGCGCTTGCGTATATTGTTATGATTAAAGTTTACGGATTACTCGCGTCTTAAGTGCATTCTTATGTTACGCGTTGATAGGATGGCGGGACGTGAATTGCACTCGTTCGATAAAAGATAGTGAAACGGAGAAGAATTATTTCGAGGATGTTGACTCATCAAACTTCGAAATCCAGCGTCTAATTTCCTGTGTTGGTGATAAGGATATGGGTCTTTCTTCTTCGAATGAAAACACGGTCTTCAAATGTGATTTTCTTTTATGTACATTTTTTGTCTCTTGTTTAAGTAAATATCTACAATGAGGAAGTTTCTGAATTATACAATTTCTTATACAGTTTAAAATCTGAAGTAAATTTATAAATGGCAAAGTGCAGTAACTTTTTATTTAAAATGGTTTTATGATTCACCTTATGTACCTCTCCCTTTAAATTTGCGTCACAACTTGAAAATTATCAACAGCAATAAAATACCACGCTAATTTTTTGTTAAATTATGCACACTCACATATATGTAATCTTTATGTTAATCTAGTGTTTAAAACATTTAGAAAATATAAAATAAAAGTGAACGTTAATAATTAAATCAATCATCGCCAAATTACTAATCGTAGTTGTAAAAGCCTATATCGAGTACCAATTTGCATAATAAACTCGGAAGAAGGTCAAAGCAATTTTAATTTCACAAACAGCGATATATCACACCCCAGTAATCATTCATAACCAGTTAACAACACTTGCTTCCCTGCGATTATTCGATTAGGGCACAAAAAATTAGCTTAAACACAGCATCGAATAACATGACCGTACAAGAACTTACGGCAGCATGATTAACGTCGTAAGAAACAGCGTACCCTCCCCTTTAACAAGTTTTTTATTTCATATCGATAGGACGTTCCGTTGCGGAGATATTATCGCATAAAGCGGAGAATAAATTTTAACGCTTTATTACACTCTCTCCTTCGCAAGCTCGGACCTTTCTCTCTTAAGGCACGTTTACATTAGGCAAATAAGAACCGCTTGCACGTTTACTTTCAGTTGATGAATTCAGACTATTCTCGGTTCATCAATTCAAACTATTTGATGGATTTAAACTATTTTCAATTATGGATCGATTTAGACTATTCTGGGTCGGAGCTTTTTCAATAATAGTTTAAACAAAAATTTAATCTTTAGTTCTGAAACAGTTTACTTTTATTTCACTCATACGAGGTTTGAACATGTCGATAGAACTGTACAATTAAATTAAATTTATGGCAGGTATTTTTTAAAAACGAAATAGAAACTGATGAAATTGAGGAAACTAGTTTTAATACTAGACTTGCAGACATTCGATGTGCAGTTGGATGTAAATTAAAAATGAAGTAAATTCATAAATTTAAATTAAATTTATGTTATTACTACAACCCCTGTACAATTTAACTTTATGTTATTACTAAATTATATTACTATTAGAAATTAAGTTTATGTTATTACTGTATTATATTATTTTTAACAATTAAGTTTATGTTATTACCGAAAAAATAATGTAATCGGTTGATAAAAAATTGCTTAATGTAAACGCAGCTTTATTTCCCGACCCGCCTTAAACTTGTCACGTGATTACGTGATCGTTGCAGACGCTGAGTCAGCGTCTTTTTACTATTATAAGTGCTACTACTGTTTACTATTATATTCCACATGGCGTACGCACTTCCGGAAGAAAGAGTGGGTCATGGCGCTTTCGGATATTTCGGTCTCCATTCATGCGTACCCACGTGTGCAAACATTGTAGATTTATATCTCGAAAACGGATTGACGATTCGATGTGAAACTTTTGTCATTTGTTATATATTCTTTTTAATTTTTTAAGTATAACATATATACATTACGTTACATAACCTTATCTGATGGTAAGCCTTGTAATAGGTCCAATAGTTATTACCGCTTTTAGTAGTATAAAGTACACATATTCCCTAAAGTATGTATAATCACGTCAGCTGTCCCCCATTTCAGAGACCTACACTAGTTGCGAGACACCCTGTACAATAAAAGTATAATAGACACCCTGTATGTATAAAGTATCCACCCCTTCAATTAACAAATGTTTGTTAGTAGAAATCACATTCTGTTTGACTAAAACAACATAAGTCAACAATGAGTACAGCACCAAATATCAATACATATTTACTATAAATGAAGCTAAACTTGATCACAATTACTACATCAATAATCACTTCGTTAATATTTACCAAAACTGACCAGACACGAAAGAACTTCTAGAACCATGTCTTCTACCGTGTCTCAGATGACATTCAAATTCTCGCGTTCATGAATTTAATTAGCTGCATAACGTCGGAACAATAATGCAATAATAATGCAATTAGCGATGTTTTGTATTGTGAAATACGTTCTAATTATTCGACGGCAATTTCAACGATTTCATTAAAACTTTGCTGAAGCGGAGTCACGTTTGGATCTCCGTAAACGTGAAAACTGAGAAATAGAGCGCTGCAATGTTCAGTCAGTTTGAAACTGCAGCTGAAAGTTGTAATAGAGAAATTGAGGGGTCGCGTTACCAACATGTCTTGCAGTATTTTAAGGGATTATCCGGTGGATTGGATCGGATGTCGACTTCCAGTGAATTTCATCCGGTTGGACATAAAGTCCGACTAGATAGGAAGAGCATTCGAAGGTGTTTGACAGTTTCTCGGTTAAGAGAACATTTGACGGGATATAAGTTCAGACAGTTTTTCTACTCTCTAAAGTACGGTTCATCCTTACCGAATATATCCGCCGTCTTAGAGGACCCACAATAATCATCGGAGACATTTCTATGGTTTACTGCGGAAAATTGACAGCCTTTTTCGACAATCGATTTCATTTCAAAATGTAAAAAATGTGTACTTATTTTTGAGATGTGATATTTTAGAATTTTTAATTTTGAGAGTTAATTGATCAAATTATCAATGCGTTTCATGAGTGTAAAAATATCGTTCATCTGTAAATGGCTGATTAATTTCGTTGACTTCGAAGATCGATAACAGCACAGTACTCTCTGACGAAAAACCTGGGGTATAATAGTGGCGATAGATAATGGCGAAACGAATAACGTGAATGGTCGGTCTCTCTTTCCGCGAGGTGCAAAAAAAAAAAGAAAAAGCAACTCGTAATTCTCTCGTGGAATGGTTCCGACGCGAAATAGAATTAAACGACGCCCGTGGCCGCGAGCGATGAGTCGTGACTGGGTTATTGAAACAGAAACGCAATGATCCTCCAGAAGAAGTTCCAGGATATTCTCCGGAGATTTAACGAATTCATCCCCGGGAATCCAGCTACGCGCGGCTTAATTCATCTTTGCGGTTGAACATTATTTTCAGCCACGAACGACCGCTAAAATGACGAAAATTCACACGGTAAAAAAGTATTCGTAGTTTATCGCGAACGTAAGTTCACTTCGCTCTTGGAATTGCACGTGAAATGTGATTGTCTGAATTAGATCGTCAAACTTGAAATCTCGTATGTCAAACTTTGGTAATTTTTTTAGATAGTTATAAAGCATAAAAATAATTTTTTAATGAAAGCTTATAATGTTACTGAAGTAAAATATAAATTCAGCCACCACTCAAAACGGCGTCATATTGATATCTCAGTTCTCTTCCAATTCTCATCTTCCAGCAGTCTCGCTGACATTCTACATCGTGTTAATCTAAAGTTAATTTAAAGAATATTTATGACTCTATCAAAAGCTAAATTTTGTCACACTCGTGAAAGATAAAACATCATGATGTATTTGCAGATATTAAAGTCTACAGTTTACGATATAGATAAAAAGCATATAAAAAATGAATTCATTCAAGATAAACTATGTTCAAATAAAAAGATCCTTTATTTACACATTTTACAGTTCCATTTTGACATTCGTAACCAAAATTGCTGTGAAGTTACAGGGTGAAAAACCCATTCGACAGTTATATGATACGTAGGACAAACTGTATTGGCCCTTTGACTACGGCGCACTTTCGCACGGCGCTATCGATATACGTTTGCGATTGTAAAATATTGAAACACTTGCCGATTTTCCACTTACTTGCGCTTGATTGATTGCACGTTACGACAAATTGTATTTCCAATTAAAAATTTGTGAAATTCAGAAAAGTTTCAGGGTCTTTAAAATATAAATTTTTCAGAACAAAGTCTCAGACAACAGTGTGACATTAAATCATAAAACAAATGTGTTATAGAGAGAAAAATTTAGGAGGTGTCTCTAGTCTTTTACAGTCATAAAGTTCATCTTCATGATGGCTTTTGACGATGGATAAATGAAGTCGAAGAGTAAATAAACGAACTAAAAGTCGTATAACCATTAATTCCTTATCTTCATGAAGATTACATCGATTTTACGAAAAGCATCTTATATTTTGTGTGACTTAATTGAAGCTTGTGAAGAGGTCATTTGATCGTTTTGGTAGTTTAACCCCTTGTGCAGGTGCGTCAAACATAACTAACTATTTTCTATTACAATCTTAAAATGAATGAAGAAAGTTACTGCCTATTCCACGGTCTTTGAATATGCGAATTATACTTGTTAGCTTAAAAATTCAGGTGAACGAAAAATATAAAAAAAGTTTGTCACATACAAGGTGCGATCATTAAGTTCCAGGATTGTGTCTGCTGTGACCAAACGGATCACACGATTGACATGCGCTCACAGAACATATGAATAACAATCTTCGAGACATATGACACGAAGTTTGGAAGCGATATCTTCATTGAATCCTGTGTTATACAAGTTTATGGTAGCATACGCACGCTCTCCTTTGTGAAATCACGATGGACTGTACATTGGAACAAAGGAACATAAAAAAAAAAAAATGGAACATGGTCGTCCTTCCTCACCCTCCGTATTCATCATATCTGGAACCCTGTGATTTCTTTTTGTTTCCCAAAATCAAATTAAAGCTCAGAGGGCGCCGATTTGACACGGTGGACGAGATTCAACGCGAATCGCAGCAGGTGCTTGACACGCTTCGACAAAAAGACTTCTAGGAAGCTTTCCAAAAATGGCAGAGGCGCTGGGGTCGGTGCATAGCTGCCCAAGGGGTGTACTTTGAAGGGGATAGTAGCCAAATTTGAAACAGGTGACTTTATCTGCATATACGGAACCAGTCCCTGAACTTTAATGATCGCACCTCGTATGTATCTCAAATGCGTCTCGTTATAGCGTTAGGGGTTGATATGTTCTATGTATAAATGTTGAATAATTCTGAGCACTGTGATTGGCATTCTATCCATCGGTGAAGCCTGATGCAACAAGTCCGCTATTAATTTTGAACGAACCACTATTGCGTGCGTATTAATTGAAAGTTCGAAAGTGGTGTCCTCGGTAATCGTCGTATTCCCGTGCCACCCGTTCCGTTTATAAATTGATTCATTACCGTATTACGCGAGGACTTAAAACAGGAGACGACAAAGAGCAACGAGAAACGAACGAGGCGTGCTGATATGATTGATGACGGATTTCGTCCGGGAATCAGCAGGTGCCCTGACTGAGAGTTTGCTGAGTAATTCATCGCGTGTACTTTTACCCTCGAAGAGGAGAGGATGCTTTCTGGCGAGAAGGACAAAGAGGGCAATAATTAATTGCCCCAAGGATCGATCCTCTTTTTTCCTCCCCCTTTCACTCCGAGCAATTTCAGCGCCAGCAACGTCGAAACACCGCGACGACTGTATCTCTCTCAAAGGGTAGGATAAAAAAGTGCTTTTTCTTCTCCTTTTTTCCCCTACACTCGACGGGGAACACCGCCAGCATATTCTAATGAATCGTGTCCTTCGAGAAAAAAGATCGCGGAACATCCTGGGCTGCTCCAATTTTTTATCGCCGCGAAAAATAATGTTTTTAACTGCGAATGTTATTATCAGCGATGCAGTATGATTTTTATTACGCTTTGTGCTTCGTTATACGCTTGAATTGCAGTTCCGAGAAATTTCGGACATTGCTCTTTCATAAATTTTATGCTTTAACTTTAATAAATAACGAGCGTTCCGTTGGAAAGAGTCGAAATTTTCATTTTGAAAAGTGTACATGCTTTTAAAATAATCTCGATGCAATGTTAAGTCGTGCGTTTTGAGATTGAAATGTTTCGAAATTTTTTTAAAATCTATGTGATATATATATTTATGTACTCTACATTAATTTGTAAATATATATTTAAAATAATAAATTTTTTTTCAATTGTATGCACTGTGTATTTATAAATCTATAAACGCTACATTACAAATTTTGTTCGTTTAAATAGTTTCCTTTATTCTGTTAAATATACTAGTTCTAACACACAGAAATATGCTAAACAGTGATCTAAATATTAGCTAGCCCATATTTGGGACCAGCTTTGCCCGTATTCCGACTGCCTATTTATTCAACGACGGTGTTAGTCATTACCACACGATACTATTGATATAGCCTACAAGAATACTGAAACAAACACTTGATATAATGCTATGAATTAATTTGTAATTCAACATGGTATTGTTAAAAAAAATAGAACAGATATACTTGATATGTAGTACCTATCAAATGTGTGTACTAATTTACGTTTCGTTTATTTATTTTTTAACTTCATTTTTAATTTTAAATTAAGTACACATTATATGTCGGTAGGATTAGTATTAAATCTTCACTATATTTCTACTCACACATCAATTCACAAAAACTAGTATTCTTTATTCGACAAAATAACATTTATCTTCGATCGCATCAAATCTGACAATAAAAAAAAGAGACAAGAAGCGTCATCTACTAAAAGGAAGTTTGTAAAATCAATCGACTGTTCACCAAAGGATTCAAGAGATTAGATTTAAACGGTATCACTGACAGTGAATAATAACAGCAGTATGACTTAGCGAGCTCGATACTAGACTGATGATAATTTGCACGAAATTAAGTGAACTTTGTTCATTATAGTTCGAAACTCGTAGAATAGTTCGGACGCTACAAAGTTGCTCATATATTAACCTGATATTGAAAAAAATTTTAGCAAGTGCAGCGTGTGTGCTCGTGAGTAGATTGCGTAGATGGGTGCTACGCTTTCGTTAGTTAAAAGAAAACTCGTCATTTTTAAATTTCTAGGTTGGATTTCTAAATCTTGTACTTTCCCAATTCTTAAATTTATAAATTTTTAAATTCCCCAGTCTCTAAATTTTCAAATACTTCAATTTTCAAATTCCTAAATTTCTAAACTTCGAATTTTCCGAATCCCTAAATTTCCAAATCCTGAAATTTCCAAATTCTTAAATTTTTAAATCTTGAATGTTCCAATTCTTAAATTTTCAAATCGTCAAATGCTCGAATTCCTAAATTCCCAACTACTTAAATTCCTGAGTCCTCAAATCCCCAAAACTCCATAGTCTAAATCCTTGAATCGCCAAATCCCTAAATCTCCAAATCTCTAAATCCTCGAACTCTTAAATTCCCAACCCCCTAAATTCCCAAGTGCTAAACGCGCAAGTGCTTAAATTCTCAAAACTTGAAATCTCCGTTTTCTCAATCACTCAATCCAAATCAACAAACTCTCAAATTCTTAAAAGACAATTTATTCAATTATCCTTCGATTATCTTGTCATTTGAAATAACTTTTGGCCCAACACCGACAGCAACACCCATGCGCAACATGTTGTACCGTTAGAATAGAAATTCCAATTTCAATCACAATTTGAACCGTTTGTTCACGAACCTTCCGTTCAATTACACGATTCGATGAACGGTCGAAGAATTCGAATCGGTAACGGAGGAATTGTCCGTAGTCGCAAAAAAGGCTCGTCGTTTGTCGATTCGAGCGGAATTCACGAAGGAAGAAGTCGAATTCCTTTCCATTCGATGTGACGAGCATCGATCGGCAATTTCATGTATCGTCCATGGTCAATTAACTCGGAATAAGGGAGCAACGAGTAGATCGAGTGGAGCGTCAAATCGTCGGCGTGGAAATCGTTGGCCATGGCGTGGGAATCAACAGGAGATCGTTTCGACCCTTCTTCCTTCCCGTAAGCACAACAATACACTTTCTAATGGCTAATCGAAACGTCCGCTAACGAGATCGTCGATTTCGATCACCTTTCCATTTTTTTTCCCTAATGTGGTGTTATGGTACGATGAACGGTATCAAATTAGCAGACTTCTTTTTTATAGCATGCACAACTTACGAAACACCGATTCCGTTCAAATTTAATGCAAGTGTAGAAGAAACACCATTTTCCTAAATACCATTTTCTGTCAAATTTAATGCAAATGTAGAAGATATGAAAATCCATAATTTTTTGATGACATAACAACTCTTTGAAATAGCAGAAAAATGTAAGTATAAAGTTTTTTGATCTGAAATACTAGGTTTACAAATTTTTGTACCATTAAATTATCGAATTTTGATGTTCAGAAATTTTTATATTTATTAATGTATAAGTGTATGCACTTTTACATTTTGGTATCTGACAGTTTCCAAATTCTTGTACATCTAAATTTATATTTTGTATTTATATGTACTACAGTATATTGCTTACTTATTATATTATATCAAAATTAGTTTTTTATTCACTATATTAAATTTCCTTTATTATATTATATTAAACTTACTTCTTTATTAATCACATTAAATTTCATTTAACATTTTGTACTCAAATATTTATATATATTTAATTCGAACTTTAAATTTTCTTCCTTTTTAAATAATTTATAAATGTACGAAAATACGAATAACATTTTCAAAGTTACATATTTTAAAATCTTTTACGCTTCAAATTTTCTCATTTGCAAATTTATATGTATAAAAATTTCCCAGATGTTTTAAAATATTTTGCTAAGGATTAATCTATATTAGCACTCAATCATCGCACAATTTCGAAGCGACGGATTGCTAAGACCCACGTAACACTAAGCTGATATTAAATTTACATCCGTGTATATACCAGTGTAAATTCTGTCGCGAGCCAATATTAATTATTTCTGTGATAATGTAGGGATCGTTAGGTGACCGTTAAGCGAGCCACAGATTGTTCCAGATAATAACCAGCGTCCATTACTATCAACCACGTCGCTGGTTGTCTCATAAAGCCACGATTAGGCGACCACAGCCGTTGACGATGACGTTGCGTGATTCCAGAACCATGATGTCGTTGTTCCAACAACTTGTAAGTCAAAGGTGTGCACCCTCTAAACAATCATCGACCAAATCAGCAGATTTTGCGACAAATTCTATTGATAATTCATGTTAGCTAAATCACGAAAATGTTATACTTTTGAATTTTACAGGTTTCATATTATTATCTCTATGTTTCCATTAATTTCACAAATTTTTTTCACTTTCGAGTTTCGTGAATACTCACAAATTCCTAGATTTCTAAATATAAAAAATTTCAGTCATCTTTGAATTTCTGGAATTACAAAATTCTAAATTCCTAAACTTCCACATCCCTAAATTTGGACTGTATACCAAATACTAATATTCTCTTACAATATCCCAAAATTTCAAGGTCCTGAAATTTTTCCACCCTCAAATTTCTCTATCCTCAAATTTCTAAATCTCAAAATTTCCAGATTTTCAACCCTAATATCTCCATATATACTCGTACATCCCCCAATACCTAGATTTTCAGATTCCCGTGGCCCAAACGTTCGAATTCTTGAAAATCCCCAAAGATAGACGAGTTGAAGATCCCTTTCACCTCGGTTACCATATTTTTCGCAGAGAAGCGAGGTTTGCTCTTCGCCGTTTTGAAAAAAGAAGCTTGCACCGAAGGTGGACGAATCGAGGATGTCGCCGAATGTCAATGACTTTCGCCCGTTGCAGGAGATCGTGAAATCCGCACCCATCAGAAGTTCCATCGCGATGGACAGTTCTCCATGGCAAAAGTTTTCGTAGCCAGTCTATAGGACACGGCTATTTCAAAGTTTGTTCGGCAAAATAGGACATCGATACATGAATCTCCGTTTTTACTTCTGTCGTGGATGATTGGAGTGCTGTCATGAATAAGAGATTTTTCAGATATTCGACGACTGAAAAAATTTCATATGCTATTTCTGATTATTACTGTAATTTCGGGGTTTTATTCTTTTTCCCGTTTTTACGTGAATACAATGTGGTTTACAATAGTATACCGTATACAATTTATTTTTATTTACAAATTTTATAGTTGGTTCATTTATTGTCAACATTTGGAAGAAATTGGAAATTTTTATTGTACATTATTAACTTGGAAGATTAATTTGTTAATTTGGAAATCGACTGTTGTTAATAACTTATTAATAATTTTGTAAACTGAAGGTTCATTTCTAACCTTCTAACTTTGAGGTTAGGAGACGATTAGGAGACTCATTTCTTCCAGATATCTATTGTCGATAAATATAAAGAACTACAAATTCTTGTAACATGTAATTAATGTAATTAATTATGAATTATCTTTTAGCTAATAGCTCATATTTAACAAACAAAAATACCGAATAAAATAAATTTAATTTTCTCGAGCCTAAATTGTATTTATTTTCAATTCTATTTTGCTATCAAAAATAGTGTGTTTTTGAAGCTATACAATTTTTCGACACGGAGCAACGATTTAATGGGAAAAGTGGAACGATCGGCTTAATGAGAAGATTTATCGTTACGATTGGTGCAATTATCCGTATCGTTAAATAACCGGATGTCCATGATTTATTCAGAACGGAAGTGTGCTAAAAATCCCAGAATCGTAAATAACGTTTTATAACAGCTTCCGGAGTTAATCTGTAATTTAGTGAATAGCCATTTCCCTGATAATTAATTAATTATGGAATACCTATTACCATAAATCCTCGTAAATGATATCGCATAACATAAAGATCGATATAATAGTATAATAAATTATATTTCCATTTAATCGACATTCGATAATACTCATTTATTTTTCATTTTCTATTTACTTTATTATGTAACATATTCAAGATTACTTTATTATGTAACCTTGACATCAAATCAAATTATATAATATAGAATACTACAAATTTTCCCAATTTTCTTAGTAAAAGAAAAGTGAAATTATCGAGCAGTTAAAAGTATTAAATTATAAGCGCCACTGATTGAATCAAACGTTTCATAAATGAAAGAAATCGAGAAGGTCGAATAATAGGGCGATTAATTCATCAGAGGCAATTTACGAATAATGACATTGCGTAGCTAAAATAAGAAATTGTCAGGAAAATTAATGTGGCTTCCAACAGATAAGAGTGTCAAAGTCCCCCTGAGTATTCACCACTATGGATTTATCCTCAGTCTTTTTTAATTAAAGCAGGATTTCAAGTGTCACTTTACCGTAATTCTTTCGGACATAACTGGAAGCTGTCGATCGTGAATCGAGTCGAATAAATGGGAATGTTTCGTCCCCAATGTTCTTTGTTTCCCATTTTCTGTCCCCTGCATTCGATTGGACGCATGGGAACACGATTTAAATTCGTTCAAACGTGTATTATGGTCGAACCAAGTTAATTCGACTGTTTGTCAATTATTTTTAAAATACTATTTATATTCACGTCTTGTAATAATTTCTTTCTTGTCTAAATTTTATTTAAACGAACATATAATCTGAGAACCAGTGATGAAGGATCTGAACTTGTAACGTTACAACTCACGTGTCCCATTAAATGGAGTAAAAATAATTGGGATAAAAGTTCCAGCTTTTTCAAGTCATTCTGTAATAAAGCCAGAAAGTCACGGATGTGCTAAAAATCGTACAAAGATGGGAAAAAATTGGTGCAGTTGATAATGAACTTTCGCGAGCTTTTGTGCTTCAGAAATTTTAATGAGCATGTATCATTCCTACAAGTTTCAAATAATAGTTCATTACGATTCTGGCGATAATAAACTTAAAAACAGATTTGTTTAAATTTATTTAGATTTGTTAAGATTTTTAAAGACATTGGAAAATATTCAGTATTTTTGCTTGCTTGTATTGCTTTATGATGGAATTTGTATTAATAATGCAAATAAAACTGAAATTTAAATCCAAATCGTTTTTAATTAAAATATTACCAATCATAGCACCCCAAAATGATAAAATATTCGAAACGTTTACTAAATTACTTCGTGTTGTATTTCACCAGTAACAAAGTTTCAAATAACTTGAAAAATTTATATAGTAAAGCCCGGTAAAAACACGAGCCAACAATTTCAAACATGAATGGAACGCTTTGTGTCTAATTTTTGCAATGGACAGTGAATTGCGACAACGGAGCAATTAGTCAGCTTGTAAATTAATATTTAACAAAGAGATACCGACAATCAATTTTCGCTGCTAATTCTCAGCACAATTTTCTACAATATTTTACCAACGAACTAAATTGAAAATACGTTGGAAAAAGGGGATAGAAAAATACAAAGGGTCCTGGGAAAGTGGCTGAAAAATTGGGTAGTCATCGCTGCTGCGAAAAATTGCATTTTATAGACATGGAAGATCAAATTTCAATACTGGTTCCGTTTCTCAATATTTTTCGTGATTTATGAGTTCAGAAATATCGAACATTTTTACCAGTGAGTGATTTCTTCATTTTAGATTATTATTGTGTGTATTACTTTTCCAAATCGTTCAAAGATGTCAATCACTCGAATTCGAAATGAGTATCGATATAGCACGAAATAACATCCAGAAATAGGTAGTCCGTAATGGTCCATCAGAGAAATTGATAGCAAACTTGCGATCGTCCAATTTGCTTGAAACCCCCTGCCACTCGGTATCCTAATCATGTTCAACCTCGCGGGAGACTATGAAGTAATTAAATGCGAAGTAACGAGAGTACGATCCGATAAGCAACCCTTGCCTGTCTCGTGCTTTCCAAGGTATCTCATAATGGCGAAGTAAATGAAAATCGTTATCGAAACAAAACTTTTGAAAATGAGAGAATATTCGTAACATACGCGTTCCATGTATCATATGTCGGTAATATTAAAACATAGGTATATAGAATGAAAATGAGGTAAAATGTGATGTAGAGTTTAACACAAAATACATATAATATAGAATATAATGCAAGATATAATTATTTTAGGTTGATCTAATCTGATATATAACGTTATGATTCTACTTTTCTTTGAACGTTGAATTTGAACATAACCTCACTTCGTTCAATATTTGATTTCATCGTTCAAATCTGCTGTAACGTAATTTAATCTCATACATAATTTTGTCTCTAACACTTTGCTGATTCTTTTTGCAACCAGCTTGATAATTTTATTATTTAAATTTATAGTAAGAGTATAATAGGAATATTCTTATTTAAACATCAGATGTAGCCTGATCTAGCTTCAAAGAGTATTTGAATGATAATATTATAATAAATTAGAATGATAACATTATTTACCATATAAGGTAACAGATACAAAATTTGAATAAGAATAAAGTTGTTCAAATTATAGAATTGTAATACTATTCTACATAGAATCGAATGTACTACATTTCCAACGTTCCCTCAGTAATAAAACTCGTCTTCTCCCAACAAACTGTCAGTAAATAAACTGAAAGAGACTTACTTGAAAGAGACTGGTAAAATAAATGGGACACTGCAACAAAAGCCGTTGTACTATCATCGTAAGTACTTTTGTCAGAAATGCCAACAAGTGTAACCACGAGTGAATTTGTTGACAGAAAAACACTCGCAGCTTTGACGGAATGGGGCTCTGCAAAATAACTGTTGACTCATTCAAGAATTCGAGGAAAACACTTGTAGAATGCTCACAGAACATTCGCGTACAAGATTTGTAGAATCCTTTGCTTGTTTGTACGCTTGCTGAAGGTTCGTATAATTCTAGTAAAATACTAGACTCGTTGAGAATCGCAATATCAAATCAAGAGGTAGATTTCGAAGGAAAATAAACACTATCTCAGTTGTTGAAACAAATAAGTATCTTTGAGGAAAGATTACATTCTGGATACAAGATTAAACTTTCAAAGGGTTATACTTGTTTTAGGTACGAATATTGGAAAGGGATTTAACAAGTTTTGGAGCAATTATGATCACTAATGTATTTTATGAAAAACTTACAAATTAAAAAATTTAAACACTGAAAATTAAGGATTCTTTTCGTGTGTCTATATTTATAAATTTTTCCATCTATACCAAATAATCTAACATGTTTCTAAATTTCTAAATTCATAAATTATCGAATCTTTCAATTCTGAAATGTATCTGAAGTTGCAGAACGTAAATTCGAAAAAGCTGACGCAAAAAAATGTGAGCAAAGGGATTCGGGATAACAGGGGACAACATTAAAGAGAGAAAAAGATGCAAAAGATATCCAAATAGGGGGTAGCAGCAAAAAGCTCGTCGAAAGGTATGTAAGGATAATTAGAGTGGTCTCAGAGGGTCGCACCGGAAACCTTATATTCCGAGCAATACTCGTTAAAACAGCCGTTACGTACTGATAGCGGCTCATTAACGAAAGTTTTGGTTCTACGATTCAATTACCGCGCAGGTTTTAATTGCGCCTGTCTATCCCGTTAGAGTTGTTCGACTGTTCGGAATTTTTGGTGAAGCCAGGACTTTATAATTATTTTAAAATATGTCATGCATGGAAACGTTTGAGTCAACAATTCGAAAAAAACCTTTGTGAAAAACTTCAAATTCGAACTGTATCATGAAACAGTTTAATTAAATTATTATTATAAGTATGTTAATATACATAGTCTATGATTTTAACTATTTCCTCGTTGATGGGTTAATAAATATTTTTATTTTTACATGAATTTTTCATGATCTATAATGTATTTAAAATGTTCCTTCCAAATTTCTAATGAAAGAAAAAAATTCTTGAACTGCTCGCAAATTTGTACAAGTGCGTCTCGCAGTATTAGATTGTAAAGAAGATTACACGAAAAAAGTGCAGAAAAGGGTGGCCGAAGAAAACAATCTTGACGATCAGAGGTAACGAGGACTTATCACAGAAATAAATTAGAATCAACGAGTCCTTACTCTGCAAAGATTCCCTTACCCTGCGAGAGGGTTTTGGACTTAGCGACGAAGAAGCTTCCGTATAATTAGATGAGTTAATTAAGCAATTTGCTTAAGTAGGGCCAGCTTAACGAGGAAAAACATGTGACGCTTCGACCCTTTGTTTCGTAAGCTTCACTTTTTACCCCACCTTCGGCCAACAAAATGCTTCGTGTTTCTGCTGACTCGCGTCTACTTCCGATTTTCCGTCTTCAACCCCTTTTTCCCGCGCTTTGTCTTACCAACCCTTATTTCAGACAGTTCTTTACCGGTCGAAGGCTCCTTTGAGCGATAGGCTCGATAACAAGGGCAATTAACCACACCAAAGATCAACGAGACAAGAACGTGGAACTTTTTCTTCCCTTTCAGGCTCCTTTGTGGTGAAAATGGGCGAAATATACGTTTATCGGGGAAAAAATTCGACGTGTTTTCACGCCATTAAAGAAACAATAATTACATTACTAAAGGATTTATTTAGTTCTGAAGACATTACTATTAATAAGTTTGAAATAAAATTAAACTTGATAAATGCAAAACGAAATTGAAGTTAATACACATGAAATAAAATCAAAGTAAATATAACATAGAATTGATAAATGTAAAATGAAATAAAAAGTTTCTCTTAATTTAATCTTAAATTAGCATTGTGTAATTAAAACAAAGTGGAACGTATGCAGAAACGTTATTTCATATTATTGGATATCAATTAAATCGGTAGGTGACTTTTTATATCTCATCGTTAAACTTGTCAAACTGCAATTTAAAGAATAATCCGAGTATAAAGTTTTCAGCTCTAATAGCAAATCGACAGCACTCGTTCACTGAATATTCAAAGATTGAGTAAATAAAACACTGATCAAATTAAAACACTGGTCAAAACAATATCAAATAGTTGGTATCAATTAGCAAGCTGACAGACTACATTCTGCAATTTTTAGTACATAAAAATAAAATGAGAATTTGTAAACGTTTCTATTTGTACTCCATATTTTGTCATATTGATATTTATTTCTATATTATCGATTTAATTTTGTATCACTTATAAAGTTTCTGCTGTCATCAGACTTTTCAAATATTGTCAAAAAAAATTGTTTAATTTAAAAATAAAATTCTTGCAACTGTTCGACGAAGTTCATAAATTTGTCATTAGAGATTAATTAATTTTGTCGAAATCGATTCTCGTTCGTTGGCCGAAACTCGAGTCGATGTTCAAGCATTCCACGCGAAACAGATGGCACGTAAACAGAAAAACAAATCTCTTTTCGCGTTTCGCAAACACCAGGTCGGTCAGGATTGCGCGTCGCTTTTTCACCCTCGTTACCGGGCAAGTAAACTAATGAAAACGTAATTAATGGCGCGGTAGTTGCAGTCGACGGTGCAGCCCGTTCACGGTCATTTGCATAGATATTATTCTTTTAAACAAACGCGCGAATCCGAGAAATTATTCCTAAACCCCTGCTAGTTTGCTACGTAGTCACTCTCCTACCGTTTCAGAATAATTGATAAGCTGCAATATTATATTTGTTAAAAATATTCTGTGTTTCACTTCAAATTTCATGTATGCAAATACACTGCAATAATTTTTGCAGAGATCCATCATAGGGGTACCACAAATTTAACACAATTTCAAAAGAAAAAAACTTTTAACTTTTCGTTATAGAATGAAAGAAGATGAATTTTGAAAGTTTCACAAGTGTAAGAGCCCCGAGAGCGATGAATTACCGAGCGGTAACAGTAAGTGTTATTAAAAATAAATTGAATTTATAATTTACTGTTAACGTGTTAGCGAATGAAAAACATAAATATCTTTAAACAGTGAACGTCTAAAGTGACGCCTAAAATTATTTCAGAAGCTAGTGCTCTCGAAGCTTAACCAAACTTTCGTCGCACAGTTATTGTCACGAGAGTTTTCTGAAATAACAACCGATATCTTGCGTTCAGTACGTTACTTATATATGCAATTAAGTTGCTCCTTTGTACATGTCCTCAACGACGGTTCCAAGGTTTATACAATGTCCTCATGTCGGTGGTTGAACTACGCGTTCCGGGTTAGTGTGTTTCTGTTGAACACACAAGCGGCGAGTGTACATAACAGTTCCCTTAAAAGGGTCGAAACACGGACGAACCGGTGGCCACGTAAATTCCTGATCTTATCGTACACGTAAAACGTTAGCGACGATAAGACGCCGGGAGATAAAGGTAAAGAAAGGAACAGCGAGTGACACTAGCAATTAAAACGTAAGGAACGAAAGGCGGAAAAGTACACTTGTAACAAAGTCGTGCACAGGCGTAAGAACTCTTAACGTTACGTGTCTTTCGCGCCCTTTCATCTTGAAATCCCTTCAAAGCATGCAATTTGAAAAGCCCGGAAATACGTTTTTTGAAATAACTTCTTAAGTCAGGAAGGAAATATGAAGTTCATGAGAAGCTTTTCAAGTTCAAAATTTGTATGGATGCATTCTTTATGTTTGACAAAGAATAACAATTTCATATAGAAGGGTTAATTAGTAATAATTATAACACCTGGCCATAAAATTCTGAAAATACATATATTAGTAAAAATAATACGGTTAGAAAGTAATAAAAAATATGTATTATAAGTGAAATGCAGTTTTATATAAAATTGCAAGTGATTAATCAAATGACACAATTGGGTCAGACGAGTAACAAAAATAGCGACTTTAAAGGTTTCGCGTAAATGATTCCTTGGGGCGGAAAAAGAAGCCGAATAAAGGGGTCAAACGGTAAAAAAAAAAGGGACACGTAGGGAAAACAGTGGTCAAGGAAACGAACGAAAATTTCCTGGTGACTGGAGCATAAACACGAATAGGAAAAAACGAGAGGGTACAGATGAGGATAAAGAGAGGGTGATGGCGAGGGGGTCGAAAACGGTTGGAGCGAGAGAAATGGTCGGTGCGGCGACAAAAACGGCGATTAGGGGAGGTGCTGACAGAGCTTGGGTGGGTAATGCTGACCGCACACCGCAGCGTACACCTGCAACCCCTTTTCCCTCCTTTCTACCCTCGAACCCTCGGGACTAGTTCGAGATATCTCTCGTAATTCCGATAAAATAATGACCATCGACAGCGGTGGTTAAATAAAACAATCGAACAAGCTTTTTCTGTAGCTGTAATCGAATGTTCGATTGAAATTTATGCCTGTAGTGTGAAAGTAAATTTCAGGTATGAGTTGTAACGACCTTGTCGAACTCGGTGACAACATATTTGGGTGCACGTGTGGTGCTCCAATTTCGTTCTAAATGCCAACTCAAACAACTTTGTGGAATTTAAATAATTTTGTTTTAAAATCTTGTAGAAGGGAATCTTGAAATGGACGACAAAAGTAATTTTGTCCAGATTAAATGCAAATATTCTTTCATAAGTATATTTAGTAAGATTTATTTAGCGAGGTAAATTGAGTCACATAATTTGTAGAAAATTGATTTGTAGAATAAGTTAACTCGTCAAGCACGATTATCAGGTTAGATCAATAATGATCATTTTTTATTACAGGAAGGTTTACTCGAAAATACACTTCATTTATTATCAGAAACAATCCCTCTTCACGCTGTATCTTGTTTCATTCCATTTTTCTACCTCCAAAAATGGAAACGCCCTAATCCATCACGTTCGTACCACCTTGCAATATTTTACCACGCGAAATATGTACGTAGCAAGAGACTGATTCGAATTTCAAAACTGATTTCAAACACGCTCCTTTCAGCCCGGAAATATTCTCGTCGAGTTAAAAAAAAAGAAGAGAAATGTCGGTTGTCTGAAATCTCGCTGGATTTCGTTCCTTGCGGTACAGTTGGCCGCGGAACGGGGTATAGATTTTCACGTGTCAAAAATTACACGGCTCGTCCTGGTTGAACATTCGCTTCGGCACAATATTTTACGATCGTTAGCACGAGCGGATTTCGAGGCACGGCAGAACGCTTTTATTAGGTTTAGAGCCGGCTGAGCGGCACCGTTGTCACATCCGCTCCGTTTATATACAGGATTTTCGTATTGATTTTACTAATTAGCACTCGTCCTGCAAGCTAGTGCGAGCGTAAGGATCTGCGGGAGAACCACCCTCTTATGTTAGCGCCCTTTCTTTCTTGCTAATCTTTTTATTTCTATGGTTACGGTATTTATCAGATACATCACTCAATATTTCAATATTGTCAAATTTAAGGAAATGTGATTTTGGGTTGCTTTATATTGGGATGATCAAAAAGATATTTGTACAAGATGTTGTTGATGGATCATGCATGGAAAGGTGGAAGATCATGGTGTCAATCTTTATTAATTACATACATGGCCTTGAAATTTACAGTCCCATCTTTAGTAGGTGCTCGAAGACACAACATTAATCATTATGGACAATTATTTTACATAATTTTTATAAAGGCTCGAACATTAATTAAATTTGAAAAGACATGTTATATATGCAGTGAGGTTATACATGACTGCAGATGTTAGGTTATGTTTGCGAAAATCTGTATTGAAGATATTCCCATGAATAATCATGTTCTATTAGAGCAAGAAGGTCCATAACAATTTTTATATGATCACTCGTACATTGAAATAACAATTATGTTGCACAATAAGATTTTAACTACACATGCAAAATTTATAGAAAGTCATTTTTTAAAAATGGTGTATGAAATCGCTGAAGTCCTAAAAGTCTGAACGTTTGTCAAATATTAAAATAGAACAAAAATTGAATGACAAATGATTTCGTCAACTTATCTGCACCTTGAATGAAAGATCAAAGAATCGGGGTAAACAATTTCTCCCAGGTATTTTCCTTCCACGAAGCTTACCTGCAACAGAAAGGAAGACGAAATATTAATGACGCTCGTAAAGATCAACGACACCGTCGTGCCTCGCCACTTGACCTTATAAATCTCTTTGTATCTACCGTTCTTGTTGCACAATATCAAACTACACCCTGCAGCTACGAAACGTCGCGCATCGAACCGGTGCGTTCCTCGTAATGGCTATTATCACGATACTGTAACGAATGCATTATTCTTAATTGCACGGTATAAAGTTTTACGGGGTGAAATTCATCCTGACGTCGCGTAAACGCAAATTCGTTACGGGCAAATGTTAATCGAGCGTGAACTCGTTCGCGTTTCACGCTCGTCGCATCGAGAGAACGAATTCAAATCTGTTCGATCTTTTTTTGGAACGGGCCGGATGAAAATACAGTGCACGTGATTTTGTGCGAAAACTGGGTAATTTCGATTACTTTCGTTTTCCACAGTAACAAAATGTCGTTTTTCGGTTTTAAAGCTGATATGTCAAATTACGGTGAAATTTTTTGTGTCTATATGGTCACAAATTTACGATATTCCTTTTATAGATTTTTTATGGATACAAGTCTAGAAAAGTTTCAAATTTAGAAAACTAGAAATTCAAAAATTAGGACTGAAAGAGTGAACGATAACTTTTGGGCCAAAGAAATTAGCGTAGCAAATTTGAAGAGGTGAAATATGCAAGAAAACAGTAAAAAGAAACAAATTTCGACACAACCTAAATTTCCCTGATTGACGAAACTGAATCAGTACATTAAGTAACAATTCGCGACACTAATATAATTTACTTGAAATCGCAGCAATCTCAAAAACCATCAAATCAGCAAGTGGAATTCAAAGATCGTGTAGGAAAATCGAGGAAATAGAGTGGCGAGTCTGGAACCGGAAATGGACTGAACCACTCGACGCTGGAACATCGACTTCCGGATCCATAAGGAAGGGGGTCCAGAAAATCGGAAATCGGACGTCTGGCTTGGTCCTCGAGAATTAGAGCTCGTCCAAGGAAGGAAGTCTCGGCTAGAACGTGGTCTTGCAATGCAAATCGTCAAGCTTGCACCACAAAATTGCAGACACCCATCACCAATTCCTTCCTCTCGACCCTCTTTGTCCGGGAATTACAAATTCGTGTTGGAATGCTGCGACCAATCGAACGTCAATCCTCGATCTGGTTACTTTGAAACCCAATTATCGGTGTCCATTAAGGGATGTTCAATTTCACGACGCCAGAATAAACGATTATTTCATTCCATTTTCGGATCGATTGTAGAAATTCTTGATAATTATTGTTATTCTATGTTTTGGAGGTTATGTCGTTCAGGGAATTGCAAGTGTTTCCCTGGATAGTATGAAAAATACTTATTAATTGAACTTGTAATGTGGCTATAATGTAGTTATAAGATATGTGACACAATTACAAAATGGCGGAACTTGAATGGCACTTTGGTTACACTCGAGCAGTGTTGACCATAAAAATTGCAAATGTGAATAAATATGCAAATCTGATAAAGAACGAACAAAATTAAAAGAAGATAAAAAATATTGACTTAAAATCAAATTCAAATAAAGAAAATTGAATTTAAATTTGAATACAATAAAACATTAAATCGGTTACTTTAAACAACTATACTGTTATTCTCGATAATTTTCAAATAAAATGTTCCTACCTCAAACAAAAAGAAACCGAAGATTCTACATTTTGCAGAACTATTTAATCTTGATTCACCAGAAAATGAATCGCGATTCTGATAAAGTTCGCTTTCCCATTGTGAAACAGCGAGCGACGATACGTCGAAGGGTTCGTGCGATCAGGAGCTTGCAAAGCGAAATTACACGAGCCCATAAATCTCCGGACATAATGCGACGAAATAATAATGACAATGGAAACTTTCGACAATAAGCAGCGCTAGGGACAATCGTATTGAAAGCGGCCAGGGTTCACAATGGCGGCCTGTCTTACGTGGAACTCGGCGAATAATTATTGGCCCGTGAGTAATGGCCCGTGAGGGCCAGCCCGCATGTTCCGGACGGACAACATTTTCACTGTGGCGTTGTTTAGTGTCTTATTTCGTGGTTGAACGCGCCCTGTTTAAGGGCTTGCTATTCACACCCGAAACTTTCGCGCTGTTTCGTAACGAATTGCTTGCAGACCGCGAGACGACAGCTCTTCTGCCGTTGAACCGGAAAACCGGTATTATTTCATATTTTTCCTATTTTTATTCATTTTTGTAACACATTTCTCCTATCGTTTTAGGACAAGCTTTTCTTGCCTGTTATCCACGTGTATTATTAAGTATTTGTACATAGTTGTGTTATGTACTTTACGAACATTCAAGGAGACAAAGTTAAATAGAAAAACTAAAGGCATGTATAATCGAAGATTCATAACAATCCTCATACACATCATAATATGGTCCAAGTATGAGAAAGTACGGAAATAAATAGAGAGCCTAGTGAGAGAGTATAATAGAAATGGACTATTGAAAAAGCATAGAAATGTGGAAGAAGAGTATCAGTTTGACTAAAGCAATTTTTGAAGAGTCTAGTAGCCGAGAATGCAGTAATCGAAACTTTCAGTCATATAATCGAGGAGATATGGTTGCAGCAGACCGTAGGTTCTAAGGTCGTTAACGTGGAACGCGTGGCCTCGTTTACTTTTAATTACAATTAAATTAAAAACCAGCCGCCGCCTAATCTTTTCTCGCGCCGAGCAACGTGCCGCCAGACACGTTTAATGACACCCTTTTGTTGCGCCCAGGCACAATGAAGATTGTTCGAAGCGACGGCTGTACTTCGTTAGAGATTGAAAGTAATATTTCGTGAAATAATACCTAGCCAAGCCTGTTAGAAGGCCGCCGACTTCTACGATCCAATTATTATTATCTCTCTCTCAGTTTTCCCTTCACCGCCATTTTTTCTCGCCCCTGTCTTTCTCGCTCTCTCCGCCGTTTCGCTTTTCTCCTCATTTTTCGTTCCTTTTTCCTTCGTTCGTTCAACCGTCGCTCACGACGACTGCAATTCAATAGGGGCATTATCTATGCGGGACGACGGAAAAATATCAATTCTCTCGTTTGTCCGTAACACCGGTCCGACTTGAACAATGCGGGCCTTGCAGCGATTCAATGCAGATTCAGACGAATTGCATCCGGCCGAGTCGCGGCCGATCGAAGCCTTCTGGATACTTTCCACGGGAATATTTCCTTCGACAGCTTTATTGGACCCCGACGGGAATCGAGCTTCATGGAAACATCGACTACCAGGCTCAGGTTGCGAACCGTCTTCGCTAACAAATCCTTTTCTTTCTTTCCGTCATATAGCGATTTCACGAAAACCGATCGACTTCCCGATGTATTCTTACCGAATTATCGTTCTCAGAAATGGCTGAGCCGTTTCTGCCCATATATTATTCAAAACACGACGCAGATCTTTCGATCGCGGTTCGACTTATCACATCTGTTGCAGAAAGATTTATTCAAGAAAATGTACTGCAAACCTTTGGTTCAAATATCAACAAATTTTAACAAATTTTTTGTACTGAAAATTGATTGTTTTACTTTTAATCAGATAGCTTTAATAACTTTAAAATGCTGTTTCACGTAAAATATTTATAGTTTTCACTAATAAAAATACTGTGTATATTCTGTAACACACAATTGTTCGCAGTGAACGATTGGAAACATGAAATTGACGAAGTTAGTTTTCGATATCGCATCTGGACGATTATGGAATAGCCGGATGATCGAACAACGATCGCTGAACGTGTTCGTTAATTGCGCTCGATTTGCTCGAATAACGAAACAGTAATATCAACGATATTAGATTGCGAACACCACTTAGCGGTTATTATTCCTGGTAATCTCGGCGATTAAAATAAATTTAGTAGGCCGCATTAATTACGCCATATGAGCTTCGCGGTTATTTCCATTGAAGAGCGCTTACATGGAACGCATTGTATTAGGCAAGCCTCATATGCACAAATTTGCCTATAAATTTTGCAAGAAGCGGGGCTGTTTAGAGAACACGTTGTAATCGCGCTCAACTGTACACGTAATTAACGCGTCCTCTCTGTGTGACGAATTACAGGACGATTTTATTCCGAGTTCTCGAACTATTATACGAATCTTTATCGAAGTGTAGAAAAGTTGTGAAATCGCGAAAGAAGCCAACTAGAAATTTCTCGTTGAAGATAATTTTATAAGATTGTATTTTATCTTTCGTTCCAAATTAAAAGATATTAATCAGAAGTAAAGTAATTAAAGTTAAAGATCCAGTAATTCTAGGTTTCAGTGTTTGCAGAGTCAAATCTTCCAAATGTTACGTATTTCTCTTAGCTGGAAATTTTCGCTCCGTTCCTTGTTACTTTAACGCTACTTCACTCAAATATCGTAACTTCCAAAAGTTTCCTGATTCTTTTAGTACCGAGTATAGTGTCAAGAAACTTGAAATGAAAAATACGGACCGGGGTTTAAGACGTGAGATACAGGCAAATATTCCTGCCGTATAATAAAAGTTTTAACTGGAATTCAAAAGAAACGCGTTAAAACGCTAAAATATGACATAGAGTCAAATATATTTATTATCGAATGACAAGATGACGAAAGTAGAAAAACTTTTCGCAATATTTATATGAGAATAAAAGGACTTATTTATGTTTAATTTTGAATTACAAGAATACTCTAGATTTCAGCAAAATTTTATCAGAGTACTATGTATTATGTTTGCAACATCGAAACCTATCTGAAGCTTCATTTTATTCATTAATAATTAAACTAATTTTTATTTGACAAGTTAAATAAAAATAAAGAATAAGGAACAATGAAAAGTTGTGTATGACAGTGAAATGTTGGAAGATGAAATAATTGTTTGTCGATTTAAACCATGTCGTACAACATGTCAGTAATAACTTCTCTGAGAACATCTCGTTCGATTTAATGCCAAGAATAAAGAAGTGTAAACGACGTAGAAACGCGATTTGCTGAAAACCTTAAGCCCCGTTCTACATGTTTGTATTCTCGTGGGACACACACGCTTGCTGCTCGCAATTTCTTTCCTGGTGCGAAATCGCGCCGATATTTATCTGTTGGCATCGAGAGAAAAGAGTGGCAATAAATGTCAGCCAGCAAAGCGTTGCACTGAATTCCTTTGGCAGCAAACTAAGGGTTCTCCTATTTTCAATGTCTCATCGTAAGCTTTTTAAGAATCACGATAAATCTCTTATTTCGGTCAAAGTGACAATTATCGACACAAATGCAATACTATCAACATTTGACAATTTCTACTCATAAATAATTTGAAAATTCACCAAGCTCAAATACTAAAACAGCAAATTACATTCACAGGTACAAAAGACTAATTCTGCGTAACATTTAAACAAACAGCAGCTTTAGCGGAATATCTCGGACTTCAACCGCAGAGAGTAAAAAAATTCATCTGAAGGTTCAAAGGATTAAATTGCCTCCACTTTTAAAAAACGCTACTCGCTTAATTATTTACAGAAGGAACTTCAGATTTCTCAAAGTACTTTCAGAAAACGAACAACGTTTTTTCATCGCACGATAGTTTTTACCGTTCAGCGTAAAAACAGGTTTTCATTAAAATCGTCTGAATCAACAAGTGAACATACCTTAATCGTCGAACAGCATCATCTAATTTTCTCCTTTCTTATCGACGTCGCTGAACAGCGATATTTTTTCTTTTTTTTAGAGCGCGTAAACGGCTCGGTGACACGCGATCGTAAAATTCCAGGATCGTTCGAGGCTGCTCGAAATTATTTTTTCCTCACCCTACGACAACGTCGATGCCTGTCGACGACGTTAAACTTTCGCGAGATATGAATTCTGAGCGGATCGGTGTCAAGCTTTCGCGTATCGCCGACGTTTTCCAACTTCACGCCAATATGGCCAGCTGCCGACAGTCATTTTGCGCTTATTTGCACCCCATCGCGATCTTCCAACTACCCCATGCGCGTGTGTGTTCGGTCACGCTGCGAATTCCTATGGAAAAACGCGTTGCAAGCAGCGAACTGCTCGAAGAAACGGCTGCTTGCGTTTCATTTGATTTTCAAGCGCAAAATCGAAGAACACTTTGACGAATGTTCCGTACACGAACAGACTTTTAAACAATTCCGCACCGTGACTTACAAGTTTAAGCTTCAAGTTTCAACGAAGGCTAATTTTTAAGCACTGAATTACAAAGTACGTTATAAAAAGTTGTTTATAAAAATTAAGATTGGTAACAATTTTTTAAAATGTTACTTATCTTTCAACCTATAATTAAAATATAAATACGTTCTTGTTTATTCCTACATGCCTCCTATGATTAAAAAATGATAAAAATTCCTGTGATAATTATCAATATTAATTCCATCAAATATCAACAACCAGAATCTCACATCATATTCAAAACTCCCTTGAGTTCCGCGCACTCGACCCAGAAAGATTGAAGGGCCGCGTCTCGAAGGACCAAATAAATGAACTTCAAAGGGAGTTTTCAATATTTCCAAGAACCCTTCCAGGAAACACGACTTGAAGAATGTCATCAAAATATAAGTGTACAAGAATGTAGCTTTCCTCAAGCAAATAAAGAGACCAAAGAGATTGTTGCAAAATTACAAATTAAAAAATTGAAGAATCTGAAAAGTCTAACTCGCTGAACTTTTAACATCTATCGTTACAAATAAATATTCAAATTGAAAAATAAGGTATGTTATCTAAAAAGATAACATACCTGCACTCAAGCGTAGAGAGGCGGAGGAATAAACGATAGCGACAACGGACCCGGTACTAAAAGAATATGAACCTTGGCAGCTTATAAGACGAGGAACTTGTGTACCAGGCGTACAGCCGTTAAGAGGGTAAAAAAGACTTAACCGGACGCCTTCTACGGGGAAACGAAGCGGGCACAAAGAACAGGCGACGGAAGAGGCCGGAAGAAAGGAGGTCGGGACCAGTGGCGTACGCCGGAAAATTGAAAGTGCGAGTTGGAGCGAGTTTCATTAACAGCACGGAGTGTCGACTTGCACGCTGTCGTGACTTGCAAACTTTTAAATTACGTTTTGAGCGGGAAAATGACGTGGGTTGCACCTACTGCTTGTAATCTTTCTTTTCTCTTTGGGATTTCCTTTGTCGTCACCTTCCATTGAGTTATTATAGATTAGAAATGAAGCCTCTAGGAACCAGGTTTCAAAAGCTTTCGTCGAGTTTTTAGAAAATTATAGTTTATTGTAGTTACGTCTGAAGAGCTGTGATATGTGTCCAGATCTACATACATATATCAGTATTCTTATTTAAAAATTTCATTTCTTCCTAATCAGAAATGATTGTCTAAAGAAAACATTGGTACATTAGTACAATTGAAGGTAGCAGAATATTAGAAGAATATTATCGTTTCATCAACGATATCATTATGTAACTAATTTCACACATAACAAATAGCTAATGTGTTGAATTCAAAGTGAAATAAGAATGAAATTATCAAATTATCTTCCCCAGTTTACTATTATCTAGATCTGCAATTTTCCCCAATTTCGACGTTGAAGAATTCCCCTTTTCTTGGCCTATTTTCCGCGTCAATTACCTTCGGGCAAACCATAATGGACAGCATGATAGGCTCGAAAGGCAGGACAGGAAATAACGACAGGGCCTATGTCTTGCCGTGTGACCGCACAATATGAAAGGGATCGTAACAGATATTCACGCACAGCATCGTGCGTGATTTTGCCCCTATCCTCCACCGATTGTTCGCGAAACAAGGGGTTGCGTTGCGTCATCGTCCGTCTGACACACGTTGCACACACGTCACGTAAACATTGACGTGTGCCGGTCAGCTCTGTAATTATGCTGTTCCAATGAGCATTGTTACGTTTCGATAAGCAATCGCTTCGACCTATGAGACAATCGGTTCCAATTCGATGTCATCCTCTTTCGACACCATTGTAACTTCCTTCTGTTTCTGCTTTTTCATCAAACTACGGAGGTAATTAGCTGTCGACATTTAGATTTTCGATGCATATGCATATATGTACGTTACTAGTATTTTATTGGTTATTGTACCAAAGTTGTTGCATTAATTGAGATCCAAAATCTACGCGTACTAAAATGTCCAAGGTTAACTGATATTTTTAGACATTGATTTGTATGGTCGAGTAAGGCTTCGTTGTATCTAGAAAAATTGTCACGATAACAGGATAATAATCGCAAAGGGCAACAGTCGGTTCGTGAAATCGCTTGAATCGTGAACCACAGTATTACGTTCGCGGCAATCATTGAAAGAGCCATTAAACCGCACGAATTAATCGGTTCGCGTGAAGCCAGGAGCCATACTGTTCTCTCGACGGCGTCAAACAATGTTATGATCCGCGTTCAAACGTATTAATTCACAAAATATTAATTCGCGTAGCATCGGACGATGCGTCGATGAATGACCAGCGAATTGAGCAAACATCGACTCGCGCGAGACGACCTGGACCACTACTAATTGTGTCGCTTCAATGAGCATTGTTACGTTTTAACGATCATTGAAGTATACTAGGGGACAATGGAACTGATTACACCCGGATGAAATCGTATTTTGCTGTTTCCCTCTTGCCTATTCATTAGGTGGCAAAAGAACGCGGTTGCGAAACAACGGTCGAACATCGGAAAACAACCGATCGATCGAACAGGCTGTTGTTTAAAACATTGCTGTTATTTAGAAATATGTATACTTATAAATGTGTAAATTTAGAAATTTTTTAATTCGCAATTTTTGTATGCGTAACATTTCTGCAAACTTATGAATAATAAGTGTTTATGCAGAAATGTTACGAACACGCAGTAATTGAGTCATGTACTGGTAGTTCGTGCGGAAAACAATTGAAGAAAGAAAAACCATGATGGGATATGGTAGTAGTTCGAGAATGTTATCTGGTTTATCAGTCGGTGGCCTTATTCGAAACGTGTTATTTGCGCTATTTCATTAGTGCGCTAAAAGCGGCAGTCTTGTAATATGAATATGCAATTTTATGACCACTCGGGGGAAACTCACGTACCAACATAAGCGAGTTATGTATTTTCGCCCCGCAGGGAGGGGAGCTCTCCGACTTATTCGAGAGGAAAGTTAAGCTCGACTAGAGAGTGCAAAGTGTAGCTCCATGTCGTGTACACAACCGAGAGAAAGAAAGAGAGAGATACCATTTCATTTCTCAGATAATTTCAAAATTCATTTCTCTCAGCGCCGGTAGGTAACAGTAAATTCATTTGCATACTTTAGAGATTATTATCAACAAACAGTATAAATTATTTAAGTATCATGGGAATACGGTGCGGTTTCTTTCGACCATAATCACTCGATTTGTATAAATCCGTTTAATTATCAGAATAGAATTGCGACAAAAATTTGCGCACGAGAGTCTAATTTACAAAAATTCGTTAAATTTCTCTTAGGGATTATACTAAGAAGATTAAATAAAATCAGAGATGTTCACTATTGAAGTTTTCCAATTTAAGTGGAACGAGCGTTTCTAAAAAAAAAGAAGTTATAGTCGTGAAAAAGTTGAGAGAACATGGATTAATCTACGGTAGTTAAAGAAACGGTCTCAACTTTTTCAAGAATTAAAAATAAATGGGATTCGTAGTAAAACTTTTTTCATTTTCAACGTTTAAAAATCTCATATTTCCGAATGCACAATTTTCTATGTTCTCAAACTGAAATTCTAAAATTGATGAATGAATGTAGGTATGGATCGAACGACGATTCAAATGAGAGTATATCATCATATCTTAATAAAACAAAAATGTAAAACGTGGGTATAATTACAAAACTGAATGAACAAATTACGAATTGATCACCCTATTTGAATTAACTTTACTCGATATATAAACAATGTTAACAATGTTAAATGTATCACTAGATATCAACAAGTTATCCATAATTGATAATCGTTACACATCTAGATCGAAACTCCATGTATTGATCAGCCGTTATCTATCATTCGTCCTGTTTAAAGGTTGCCCAATAAGGAACACCTGTCAGAAGATCGCCATCTTTAATGACATTCGCAATTAATCGCATTCACCGTGCGCTCCGTTGACGAGCATGAAACTGTCGGTGTTTTCAGCATATATTGTTCGCATGGTAGTCCGGAGACGACCTATCAGGTGAACCGTGAAACGATTAACGAGTAAGCACGACAAAGTCGTAGTGGTTGTTTGGAGGGTGTGTCACGTGCTTTCTCATCATGCGGTGCGTGACGAATTGTTACGACGTCGTTCCACGATCCGTCTGAGACCCTTTTTCTTCTGGACGAGAGTCGATGACCGTCGACAACGTCGAGTTCACGCGTCGTCATTTTTCACCGGGTTGAGAATCGACTGGCTCCACTCTGTCATGTCATTGTTCGACGACAAGCAAGTAGATATGGCCGATCAGAGGAGCCAGTTAGCTTTTTCGTAGCACATAATCGACTCCCGTGGTCTTGGTTAAATCATGTCCACCGGCGGAATCCACTCTCCCGAGTATTTGACCGAGTTGTTTTCTTTGATCGAACCGCGCAAGCCTTTCACTACCCTCCTGTTTCCGATCGAATTCAACTACCGGACGAGTAATGGCATCGATCGAACAGCGTTTCTGGTTGAAACAGCTTCGGAACAAACCTTCCTGCTTCCGATCGATTGGATCCTGCCGCTCAGATATCTCTGTTTGAGTTGCGCTTCCAATTGAGCCGCGATTCGAACGGCGCTTTTGATTGAACGGTGTCTTCAATTGGACCACTTACTGATCAGGTCAACTAACGGAATTATTCTTCTAATTAAATTTCTATTTAGGATCGAATTTCGTTTCTGGCTGAGATTGCCTCGTGATTGACACGTGCTACCTGCCCGTGTCGTGTTAATAGCATTTTCTGTTATAGTTCATTTATTAATTCTTGGAGTAACTGATCCCTGGGATGTCAGTCTTAATTTAATTTAATTATTTTTATTCACTATTTAATTATTCGTATAACATTAAAAACTTGTGGTGAACTGAAACTATTTCACGATGTCAACTAACAAGATAAATTGTCTCATTATTAGTCACACAAGAGGTCCACGAAAAATTAATGTTCTTAATAATATTAAAAGATTTCGACGTACTAAAATTTCAAAATTTCAAATTACCAAAGTTACTCAAATATTTCATCTTAATAGTAATTTTGCAATTAATCATGCAATTATAAATAACCGCAATAAGAAAATAAAAAAGTTAAACAAGTAACTAAAAGGTCTTCAACTGTTTCACAGAAGGTTTTATGGATTAAAATTCAAAAGATCAGTACACGGCTCGTAAAACATGAAGCTTTTGTTACACAAAGGATGCTGATGGTGACGGTGGCTCGCTAATTCGTCGTTTGCAAAGTGTTCCTGGAAAAGCCGAGGAAAAATCTGAATTTTCTTCGTCGTTCACTCGTTGAACATCTTTCACGCTAACCGCAGAAACGGGGTAATCCAATTTCCCATGATATTACGTAACAGTATGACAAAGTGGATTATTTTTTTTCCGTCGTTCTCGGACCGTGCGTCGAGGCGCGGCACATTCTCGTTAAGTAATTAGTTTATCGACGCCCGTCTGGACCGGAAGCGGGCTTGCTCGATTGCCATTAAATACGCGGTAATAATGAAATTTCCTGACAACGTTGCCTCCATTCTGGAAAGAAGTACTTATGCTCGCAACGAAAACTCTTTATACCTAAGTGATCAATTGTTAGATAAATTGAACACTGAAGTTTATATAGCTTCTTATAATCGTTTCTTTTGTAAATATTAAAATTGTGAAGGTGATAAGTTTAATTTGTTCAAAGTTGAAGCTTTAGTACTAAATGTTTCGGGTTTATTTACTCTTCATTAAGGCTAAGTTAATAATGTCAATCTTTGAGTATCGTGTGGTTAGATTTGACCTTGTCTAAGGTAAACTTAGCCGAAGTTGAACCTGTATCGAAGTTAAACTTGCTTCCATCAAACTATGCGATTTTATATTGTTCAGGAAACTGGGATCACCTCGATAAATATGTGAAAATAAAAATAAAGTAACAGTATCCTTTAAGGTTTCACTACAAAAATTAATGAGAAAGGAATGAAAGTAAATGAGATAATTATTGAAAGATAATAGGGTCAAAGTGCACGGTATAATAAAGAATATTTGAAAGGTTAATGGACACCTTCTCGGACAACCTTGATTACATCTAATGAAAAATTCATGAAAAATAAACTGCAACTCGAAGTTCTGTAAGTATAATTTTAACTTTGTTCACCAAGTTCTAGAATTATTTTCAAGTTAATTTCAGTGGCAATCAATATTAATAGCGTAAATTTGCACAAGATGAAAAATATACAAGTTCAGAATTTATTACGTAGTTATTACGAATAAATGAATGTTATAATCGTCAATTTCAAGATGACAGTATTATTAAAGCTTGATCTACTTTACAAAATTCCAACGTCCCAAAATTAAAAGATTCCAAAGTTACCAAAGTTAAAGACCTCCAACATCCTAAAATTAAAAAATTCCAGTACCCGAAAGTTTCAGTCTCGAAGTCGTTCGAAAACGCATTAAAAATCATTGGAGCTCCGAAAAGATTGAAGTTCCTCGATTCGTTGTTTCAGATAAAAGCGAACAAAGCAGCTTCCTCCTCGCGGCCGTTGATGGTGAATAAGCAACACGAAACTCCCAGGGTATCATTGAGATTTGACGCAAACACTCGCAGCTTTTCAGGCACTCAACGGAGTAAACAGCACGACGGAAGTAACTTATTCATGCAAATTTATCACGATGCTCTCTTCCTGTTCCCTTCAAAGAAGCCGATCGAAGAAGCGTTGTTCTTGCTTGCATAACCGGCTGATTCGAAACACGACTTCGCATTTGCACGTGATCTGTTCTCAAAGCCGTTTCTCGAATCGTGCATACTGCTATTTGTATTTGTATATCGCGTAGAAAGAAACTCAACAGCCTATGAAACATTTATGCTACCGTGGCGAAATCCTGGATCGCACCTGATCCCAAAATAATTCAACCGTACTTGTAAACATAACCTATATCTTCTACGATTCTTATTTCATTATTTTACATTTAACACGGTGTAGGCTAATAGAAGTAATTACAGTGTCAAAATTTACATGTACATAAATTAATTAGATGAATATTAAAAATGTTTGAAGACATTTCGACTTTGTAATGACACTTTTAGGGATGAATTTCGTACTAAATGGTATGAAAACATTTTACAGGTGTGTAAAATTCAATGACAACAATAATAAGAATTTAATTTTTAATATTTAAGAATTAACTTAACAGTCAAATTCAACCCATTTGATTCTACCTAAACCTTCATATCAGAAGTACCCTATAACTTATGTGACGAATTAATGATTAATATACATTGCTTCTGCTATCGAATGAAAATAAAAAATTATAAGATGGTGTTTGTGAGTACAGATTGATCGCGGTCAAGTTTGCAAACACATACACGCACACGTTTGATAAAACAACAGAATTAGAGAGGAGTTCAAAACTAAGCTCGCATATGGTTCACGACAAAGGAGGCGAACCGAAACTCTGCCTCGAAGCAGCTTTTAATAGTAATAGACAACTATGTGGCAAGTTGGTCCCGAATGGCAAAGCCTTGCCGCCGCATTTCAAACTCGCCGGCAACACGCATACCGTTCGGTTGCAACTTGACCTACTTGATCGTCGAACCTCTCTGCAGATTCAATTTAATCTTACGACCAGATCAAGCTGTGAGCTTAGATTGCGCTCGTTGCCACAGAAACCTCCGTTCCCGCCCATAAGGAATCTAATAATTAGATTGTTGCGAGCTGAAACGAAATATGATGAACCATTCGATACACTGTTACGGCTGAAATCGTATGAATTCTGAGAATGGCGATTGAGAAGAATTTATCGAAGGTAATTTGAGAGATATTACCCTTGTCTCTTAATATTAATAACCTCTTATCTCTTATTTAATTAACGAATTTTAATTCTGATTTCATACTAAATTAAAATTGAAGAAATTTCCAGTGATCTTTTTAATGTGTCTAAAAATATGTAGTGTCACAAAATAGAATTAATGTGTTGTAAACCGAGAATAATTTGAAATTGTTTTGTAGATGACTGGTTTACAAAATGTAAATCATCGTACATGTTATTCCAAACGTAAAGAAGATTTACTGTTTCCTTGCTAAGAGATTTTCCACCCGTTTTATCCCTGTCAGTTGCCTTCTCGTTCCTCCAGCTTTTCTTTCACTTTATAATCAAAGTAAAATTCATCATCCGTGAAATAACAATTTCCAACTTTTCGAAGGACTGTTTCGTCTCTTAAATTTACGACGTGATATAAATAAAAATATGCATGATAGATTTTCGTGTTTTATTATGCTCCGAACGTAATCATGTTAAGCTACATTTCGAAGCATAATAAAATGTAGTTAAATCATTGATATAATTTAACGAAAGTGAATTAAATTTGAATGACGTTTAAACTAAATTATGTCGAATTGAATCACATCAATCTGAATAATGTTAAATCGCATGAAATTGAATCATATCGCATTACATCACATTAATATGAATCGCGTTCAACTTAATTATGTCAAATTGAATCGTATCAAATTAAATCGTGTTGCGTTAAACTGTATTGACATTATCAACTTATAAATAAATAAATTTACATCGATCGCAGTTTGAATCGTTTTAAACGTCATTTCACCGAGTGTTAAATATCCAATTTCGAAACCACTAATCTAAATTTTGTAAATTTAGATAACGACCCATCGCTCAAGATTTGATATTTAATTTAGGAAACGCAAACTAACGGAAACCACCGAACGTAAAAGTGAAGAAGGTAAACGTTAAAATTTCGTGGTGCCACCAAAGGAACATTTTTTCCCCCTTATCTCTTATTTTCTGGTCGACGGTACCGTTACCTCCTCTTCAGGGGAGCTTTCAGGCTGAAAGAGTATCAACACTATCACGGTGACACCTTAATCTTCGAAGTGCCACACTGTTGAAGAAATACCTCGATGAAACTTTCCGAAGCGCCTTTGAAACTGCCTGTCCTTTACAAAATGCTTTGAGCCTCGCATCAGCCCTTTTCAATGATGCAACCCGCTTGATTTAGTTTCTGACCCAGAAAAATATTCCACACCTCATCCTCCGCTATCCTCATTGGTTCCGTGTAATATTTTTTTTTCTTATTTGCTTGTCAGTGCGATGGGAGCAAAAAGGGGATCATAGCGAGCCTTCAAAAACAGTCTGGAAAATATTTTGTTCGCACGTTTATTTTTCACTCGAATATCTATGAATGTTATTCTCTCGGCGTGTAATTATTTTTTAATAAATTATGCTCTCGTGATTGTACTCTGATGTCACTTGTTATCGTACCAACACAGACTATTTATTTGTAAAAGCATTTATATTTGCAAAAGGTCAGATGTGATTTTAATTAAATCACTGAAGAGGAAATAATTTAATTATATTTAAGAAACTTTAAAGATCGAGCATTTATTTTCTGTAAGACACCAGGGTATGTCTATTGTTTTAATATAACCTATAAATATTGCCGACATAATTTAATTACTTCCACCTTACTTAATTACCTAATTTAATTACTTTTAACACCGAGGGAAGTAATTTTAAAATTGCACCAGCGTTCATTGGACTTTTAATTTATTCGCAACTTCTGATAAAAGATTCTGACAAAAATAAGTTCCTCGGAGATTTATGCATCTGGCAATACACGAATTCGATGGTTGAATTATTTACAATATTTCTTCTGTGAATATATCTTGGAGACCTGGATAATTTTATTTAAAACTCTAAAGTTTAATTAATTTCCAGCAAAAAATTTCTAATTTGTATTTCCATTATTTTCTAAGAAATAGAAATTGTTCGAAAATTCTAACGAAAAACGAATACGTTTCTGATTTAGTACGTTTTTAACAATGAAATAGAGGATTTAATAATTCGCTTCCGAGGAAGGACAAAAACACAGATTTCTGAAATCTCAATCTTAGTTTACGAGTGAAGGGGTTGGTCGCTGCGAAAGCGTCGATATCGCTGAGTACTCGTAAAGCTTTAAGTGGGCATTAAATAGACAGTAAGTCGCAGAACGATTGCAGACTAACGATCTCATTAAGCTCTTTAAACAGCTGCGGTTACAGGCGATTACGTTCCTGGCTGTAAAATCTACACCTCCGAGAAACGACTTTTATATTGACTCATGACACTCTTCCGTCTGTGGTTCAATTGGCTGACCATGTGTTTTACGAGAGATCGATCAAGACCAGTGGTCAAAAAAATCTTTTCCATCATAAAAAACAGAAAAGTTTTATTCAATTTTACTGGTAGATAAAAATGAAACATTTTACACCTGAAACTTTTACGAACAAAAATGTTCATCAACACTGAAACATTTGAGATTTGGTACAAATTCAGCTGACAATTCAGAACGTACATTATTTATTCCTAAATTGGTAGTAACATTGTTAAATTATGGGGCAGGTTACTTTAAAGTACAAAATTTGTTCAGGTACGTTCCTTAAAATCATTTCATCAAAATAAGAAAAGAATACATTAACATGTTCATATATCAATACAGGAGGATATGTATTCTTAGTTACGTTTAACCAGTGTAATTTATTCTTCTACTTTATTTTTAATTTCAAACCACGTGTGTATTACAGCTGGACTACTGTTAAATAGCCAGCTGTCCGAGATGTGAATCCCCTTCGATGACAACCGAATGAATAATTCAAGCAATCAATTAAAAAGCCGTAATTCTACCGGAGCTGAAATGCACTTGTAAGACCAGTTCCAGTGCAAGATCTCCCTATTTGTCATTGCCCAAAAGGTCGTAGAGCGGAAGTTCGGGTTGCCCGTCGTCCATGGCCAACATTTCCAAGAAAGGAGTGTCTTCCATCAATCGCCCTCTGTTCCCGTCATCCATCCCGACGCCGTTCAATCCAACCGCTCTTCCTTTCTGTCGCTTCCGTTCTTTCGTCCTCTTAGCATCCGGTCGTCGACTATTTTCCACTTTCTTTCATTCCGTGGCCCGCTCATTTGTTATTCTGCCAGGCTTGTGTTGTTCGCGTGCTTTCAGTCTGTCGACCTCTCTGTCTGTGCCATGAAACAGCCCTTCTTTTACCTTCAGTCCCTTTCTTTCCTGTTGCTCGTAGGCACAGGCTTACCCGTAGACAAGTTCGCCGAGTCGTGATCGATATTTGCCAACGAAGGCATAGACGGCTCGGTACTCGCGTCAGCACGCCTCGAAAACGTTCGAGAGTAGAAAGATTTCTCCGCCGTGTCGCAAGATCTGACGATACGTTAGCTACGAACTATCAAGGGCGTTTTCAATCGAGATTCCCTCGTGAAACGACGCTGTATACCCTTCCCTCGATTAGCCTCGTCGAATGCCAAGGGTTGTTTAAGCTGATCCGATTTATAATTAAACGCTTTAGGTACGCGTCGCATGATACGGTCCATGGGTGATTGTGTTTGCTAGGATGCAATATATGAAGTTAAACAAATCTGCATTCTACAGGAAAAATATTATGTATTAGTAAAAATTAAAAAATTTGTAAATTTTCTAGTCTAAAAGCTATAAATTTGTAAGTGATATTTTGAAAGTTTGTAATACCAAACATTTATAAGTGAAAAGAATCCCTCAGACCTGAAAAAACATTGAAGCTCCAATTCCGCTAAACTGTGTCAATAAAAGTGGCCCGTTTGCAGAACTCCCGTTCCATACTAAAACGTTATCTATCCAACAAATCGTTCGTTTCCATATGTAACAAGCTACAACGCTTACTTTATCGCCGTAATTCAGCCCGGAACGCGATTACGTTTCAATATTTAACGAACAAATGGAAATTCGTAGACGCTTGCGATTACATCGCAGCAGCTCGCTAACCGGAAACTAGTAGGTCGTACCAAATCATTTCACGGTTCATGAATGTTCCTCCACGACCTAACACGAACTACACGCGAATGTGAACGTCTTACGATGTTCGATGCGTCGCGATTAAACGATGAAAATCTGATTTCTAGAAAAGCGTGCACGAAGGAGCAACCATGTTTACGTTTACAAGCAAGAGCGCACCTTCACGCCGCGATAAAATAATCCCATAAATTCACATTACGCCGAGGCAGCGCGGGAAGGTGAAAAATCGTGCTGTATCCTTGAAAGGTTTTTCATCTTCCGTACTCGTCTCTTTTTAGGGGAAAGTTTACATATTGCGGAACGATAAAGTCTTTTTAGCCTCCATTATTCAACCTGCTCTACTGCGTTTTGCTGCCCCTTAGCTTCTTTGCTCTTTTTGCTTTTTACTCTTAGACGATATGAAGATTTTTTTTTAGATGAAAATTTTGAAGGGTGCAAATTGTACACACTTAATTATTACAGGATATATTTATCGACAAGAATGTAAATTGATGTGAAGGTGAAATTTGGTTATTTGAAAATTTGCAAGTTTGTTGAAGAGAAACATAGATAGGTAAAAATGTATAAATATATAAATAGAGAAGCTTCATATTTTCAGACCTTCTGAACCTTAAATTTTTAGGTTAGGATGGCCAGACGCCACTGCGTCATGCAGAATTAATCTATTCATTAAACCAGCATTAAATATTTAACGTCTGATAAATTGTAATAAACGTATCTCATTTCCAGTGATTCTAAGCATAACCATTTCCAGATTCAATTTACACTCTTTGGCAAACGATAAGTAGAGGAGAGGTGTTCTGAAGTGGAACGGTTGGGAAGGAGCAGGAAGAGACGGGGTGAAATTAAAGCATAATTTGACATCCACGACGACGATGATAATCAGCGTTTCTTTCTTTTCAATTTTGCACGAAGTGCACTTTATCTGTATGACTCTTTCAGAAGCGTAAAGAGCGAGTGTTCTCCGTTTCAGCAGTCCACTTCATTTCCTATCCAATTTCCGGTCTTCTCTAGGGATTATATCTTTGAAGTATGCAAGCTTTTATTAAGCCCACTCAGTGTTTCGAGATATTAGGTGAAATTACTCTTTGAAGCCAACAAACTGGGCTCGCGTGAACGGAACACGACTAATTGCTTTCGACGTGTATTTCCCGTTGAAAAATAGAACAACCGACTCTTACCAGTCGGATTTCCTTCCGCAGAAACGATGGAAATTTATATTATTTCCGGCCATGCTTTTCAATGGGATTTCGTAAGGATGCAATTAAACGCTGATGAATTTTTTAAACCGACTACAGAGTTTTTAACTTCGCGGTACACGTTACAGCCCATTCCAGATTTAAACTCTTCACGAGTATACTCTTGGAGAATTTTCAATTTGATTTGAAAATATTTAGCTTTTGTTTGTGAAACGAAAAAGTTGCAATTGCTTTTACAATTTCTTGAGAATTAAATGTAAATTGGTTTATATTATTTGCAAATATATCAACATGTTTAGTCAATATGTCAGAATGCAATGAACTAATAAAAGTACTTTTGTATAAATATCTTATTGTGCATACAAAACTTCTCATATTTCAATTATTCTGTTCCCAATTAGTCAAATTAAAAAACAAAATTAGTGATGCATATCCTCGAAATAAGCGTGATTGTCACATTGAAATTGCAAGGAAGAATCAGAAAACGTGTAAAGCTTGAGTAAAGTAAAGTTTCGTATGCATACAAAAAGTATAACAGCGATAAAATAAGCTTCATGAAATTTGTCGCGTGTAATAAACTACATTGCAACTGTGCTGCTGTAATTAAGAAATAAAATAATCCCTGTAACGAACCCTTTGAAGTAAAAGAATTTTGGTTAACGAACGCACGAACATGGCGATGGAGTCGAAGAAAGAGAAAAAACATGGTTTCTGTTTATATGCCGTCACTCATCTACGCGATTCGACAATTTATATTCATGAGAATTATTTTCAGTAGGGTACGTCCCCGTTTTTTATAACGCTGCTTGTAAGTTGGCCGAGGCCGATAATGAACCCTTGCGAAGGAGAAAGAAATGAAACTTAATGGAGTGTCGACGCAAAAGTGATCATGATGGATGCTGCGTGTACACACGGATCTTTATTAAAACTCAACGTGAACAACCACGATCAAAAACCTGTGTATAGCAGATTTTTTATGGTGGAGTCAACTTAGTCTAAAGATAACCTAACATTGACATTAATACAACATAATTTCATTATCTTTGTTTATTTATTATTGTTTGAATGTCAAACAGTTTCATCTAATGAGTCAATTTAATGTGACACAAAATTTTATCATATTTTAACATAATCTTAAATCGATGTATAATGCGAATTCAACATAACCTAACTTTTGGTTAAGTTAGACTCCTTTCTTTCATTTTGACATGTTTATATACTGAAATTATATTGGAGTTTTACTGCCGATTATTATCTATTATTATCAACGAATGCATTTAAAAAAAATGTCTCTTTTCACGAACCTACGCTAGTTGTGAGATACCCTGTATTTACAAACGTATACAAAATAAAATGTATGAAAATAAGAAGTGAGAAACAATAACGCTTTAGACGAAATGCTTGTCTGCAATGAATTTAACTCAAAAATAATAACAAAAGAAACGAGACACAGAACATAAGCGGTGCATCCACCAAAATTCGACGTTAACCGAATCTCAGTCACAATCAGATTTACGACTCGATCTCGAAGTATCGATCAATCGAGATCAAATTACAGCAAGCTTTCGTAGAGAAATCGAATTTGTCGCGACAGAAACCGCCGAAAACTTTCAACGAGTTAACAAGGAACTTCTCCCGATCCAGCTAACTGGAAAAACGACCCTTCAATTTTTCCGCCCTCTGTCGACGACTCTATTTACAGTTCCTGTTACATTTCTCTCTCGGTTTGGTCCGCTTATCGACGAATTCTTGCCGATATCGGGAATTCATCGTGGAAGCAAATATGATCGAGAAGAATGAAAAGTCGACGTTGAGGATGCGGGCCAAGAGGGAAAGGTGAGCCGAACAGGGCGAAGAGAAGTCGCTTCCGGTTAGTCGACAGAGAGGGGTTGAGGGATGGTTTGGCCAGAGGAACAGGGGTTGGGTGATGAAACTTCGTTATCGGGAAATTCGGTGGCGAAGAAAGTCGTTAACTTTCACGGGAGAGTCGGTTATTCGCCGGGACGGATTCGTCTGGTGTCGGCCAAGTCGAACAAAGTCGATTGATTCGCGGTGAAACTCGATATTCCACGAATGGAACTTTCCCGACGCCATTAACCAGTGTTCTTTGCGGCGAAACCCTTCGAAGTTTCTTTTGATTTACGTGGAAAACATTGTTCCCCCAAGGCTTCGCTGTCTTCTTCGCAGAGGAAAAGTCGCGTGGGCGAGGCCACTTCTTGTTCGCCTCGTCACGAAGCCAACGTCTCATTCAGACGTAGATGTTGAAATTAATTAGTATCCTGTTACGCTCGAATAGGATAGTCGAAGGACGATGGTAAAGTGAAAACCAAGGACGATGTAATTTTATTCCCTTGCGTAGGACAGACTTCCACGAAGCTAATATACATCGTGTTCTACTCGACTGATACAGCTCCCGAGTCCTCAAATGTAGTTTTCAAGTTCCCAAACTCCCAAATGTTAAATTGAAAAAAATAGACTTTGTTAAAGTGAAAAATTTTGTCCAAACTTATAAATGTCTAAATCCCGAAATCTGTATTCCCCAAATTTTAACAACCCAAATTTACAATCCCTTAAATTTGCAAATCCCTAAATTTGCGAACCCCCAATTTTATAATCCACCAAATTCTAAATTGACAGGTTCCTAAATTCGCAGATTCCTAACTCCTGACACGTTCAAATTTCCCGGCGTTTGCCATACCATCCATCGTGCGTGCGTCAGAATTATCGAGCAAACTTCTTCATAAATTCTTCGTTAATAGACGTTCATCCCCTCAAAGGTAATCCTCTTTTATAGTATTTCAAATCCTATTCGTGTAATCGTTAAAGAGACAATCGACAAGAGAGGGTAGCTCTCTTTCTCGTAAATGTGAATGGCGTCTACTAAAACCTTCTCTGGTAAATGAGGTCTTGCAAGGATTACAGCCTACATTAGTGTTTAGAAAGGGTTTTCCCTTTGATGTGACATTAAGCTTTTATCAGTGGTACGCGTTTACGTGCTGATTACGGCGCACGTGCAACACGTAAAGGGTCTGCGAAAGCAATAAAGGAGAGAACGTAAAGAGGAACGAGACTGATCAACGTGCATGAAATTCTCTATCTATTTACTAATACGCTACTCATTTACGAGAGAAGTTTCGCGTCATAGCAAAGATATGATATGAAATCCTTTTATCCTTGTTATCTATGATCTGGCTCTTTACGAAAAGGTCTGAAATTCCGTGAACTTCATACACAAATTTTGTCAAGCTTCCTTCATACTTTGATATGATATATTTCTCTGCGTATTTTTATAGGCAGAGTGCAAATATATATATTTTATACAGTACAGCACTATAATATTTTCTGATACATACATTTTATTGTTTTTAATTTGCCTACAACATTTACTTCAAAAAATTTATGTGTGTTTATTTTCTTTTTATAAAATTTCTCTTCAGACAATTTTATGGATTTCCATATTATTTAATTATTTATGGTTGTATATTTATACCAGAGATCTATTCGCGAAAGTAGTATGGCGGTTGTGTCGGACCTCAGCTTCCGTCTCTTTGAATTTCCTCCTCGTACACGCTTCGGTAGAACGAAAAATTTTCTCGTTCACCTCGCCAGATTTAGCGGGAACTTTTGAACCGTAAACTTTGGAACTTCGAGAATGCCTTTCTGGACACGTCCAGGAATTTCGAATTCTTCAATGGAACTTGCTGAAATATTTCAAAATTCTGCGTTTGAAAACTGTGGTCGAACTTTATAAACATCCTTGACGGTATCATCCACGAACTTTATAAAATGGGAAAAGATTCCCGGGTAAAACAAGAATGGCAATAAATCTTACTTTGACGGTGAGGTCGGTGAAATTTATGACATCGGATGAAAAATATTTTGTTATACAACATGTCAATACATTGACTGATAGAAAAAATTTTAACATGTAACAATATAAAAATAAGCTAATAACGGTACTCATATAATAGTAACCTAAGATCTTATAATTTTCCTACTCATTAGAGCAGCATCGTTCAGTTTCTCGGTGGCATTACTTTATCCAGGATATCGCGGCAGATGCAACGAAGGCAAGATACTCGCATGGTAATATTTATGAATAGAAGACGTCATCCGTGAGCTCGTTACACGGTTGGTGCAATGACCCCCTTACCCCTGATAACCGCTTTCACCCCCTGTCGCCGGTGAAGTCTCCATTCCCTTATCAGTGAAGCAAATCAGCAAGCATAATGGGCTCTCGATGACGTCGCTCAGAAGGAATACCTCGATAGCCGTGGAACGACGTGGGCGGCGACGACGTTGAGGGGGTTGAAAAGATGGCGTATGTAAATAGGAAGGTCTCAAGCATTGGCTGGCGAATGAGGTGGCAACGATCTCTCCCGTGAGAGTCGTTCGAGTGGTAGCTAGCTCAACTTCGATCCAGAGAACAGACCGAAGAGTTAAGAAAACCGCACCAAAGGTACCTTACACGTTCGAGGGCGTATAAGGGTGACTGGAAAAATCGCATCCACGGAATGCGAATCGCCTTTCAGTCCCGAATTGAACATGGGAGCTTTCGATTGCACTTTGTATGATATTGGATGCACAGAGGGTTCCATAAAATCGTTCGCATTTCACCTTGCAGCTATTTGTAAACTGGCTGCAGGCTACTGTGAGGACGCGATACACTGAACGTGCGAGTGGACACTAGATGGCGACCCAATTTATCGATTTCAGAATTTCGTATTTTTATACAAAGGTAGAGTTTCGAATGATCAATTTTGAAATTTTTATATTCAGACGTTAATAAATTCCTAAGTCTCTCAACCTCTACATTTCTAAATCCCTAATACTAGTTTACTGTAATGATCTGAAGCCTAGTAGCATCCCAGTATCTGGGCCTCTACATTTCTATACCCTGATACCCCTAATATTTCATAAGGCAATACAAAAACTGCATAATTCACATCCAGGACCGTTTCCACCGGCGATTAGCTAAGAGGGTGAAAAAAGGAGTTGACATTCAAAGAATTCATGCATAATCACCGCGGAAAGTTTCATCCCTTTAAATTCCAGAATGAGCGTTCCATTTCGAAATTACACGGTGTTCCACATGGCTTAACCGACCCCTTTGGCGATAAATTCAGAGTGCTATAATTACAACTTTAATCCATCTAGGAATTAATCGTATTACATCAGGGTGACCCTCCCCGATGTAGGTACAATAACACGCGCGTTTTCCCGCGAGCATATAGCAATCTGTTGCTCGATCTTTTAACACACACGCAGCAGGGAGTCGGCGTAAAAGTCACGCTAAAAAGACGTGAAACGGTAATTCGCTTTGCGGCTGGTTCTCTTCCGTGTTCCGTGGAGGCGGACCGCGGCCGGAAGTGGGCAGCGAGGCCAGCTAATCGAAAGCCAGAATATTATCCGGCTGACAGCTGAAACAGTGACTTGCCAACTGTCGAGCTTAACCGAGTTAGCGGCGTTACGCTTCGGGTAATAGCGAGCCGAGGTTGGATGCGACGGGGTCGGAACTAGGTTAATTTAAAGTATTAGATACACCGGATACGAAGAACGGTGGGTAGAGGGGAAGGGGAAGTCGATCAGACTCTGGGACGCGTGAATGCATCGCGGTTTGTGTCGCACAGTTTGCTCCGCAATCTGATTTTGCTCCATACACGCTCCTCCTGTTTATTTCTCCCGCACAGATATTTGCGGATCTTATATGCAATGTGGAGTAATACGGGGAGATAAAAAGAGTACTTGCACATAAGACAATACAGTGGGAATACTGTGGTGGTGTGCGACCGCGAATGTATGGATGCATGTCCTTATATGACCATGAACTATCCAATAATTGTTGTAACTGTTTCGGTGTCCATCAAATTACCAAAGCAAGAAGCATTCAGATTATTATACCCTTGCAGGATGACCCTGATATGTTTATAATTTAACAAACTAAAAGGCTTTTAAATTACTTCGTCAATATTTTAGGTACCCTACAAAGTTTCTCTCATTTTTAATTCGCAAATATGCACAGGCTTGGAAAACCAAAAAGACAGAAAAGAATATTAAATGAGTAAAAACTGCAAAAACGGAACACGTTAATATTTTAATGGATAAAAATCAATTTAATTTGTATTTCGTGGCAAGTAAGTAATTTTAGATATCAGTCTCTTCAATTTATCATACAGGTAAATTACTTCCGAGCGTCGAGTTACTAGATTCACCGGGGTCTTCGAGCCGTTAATTACACCAATTTCATTTGGAGCTCTTCATCCGTGCTAAAACATATTTCCGCAGCGCGATCGTGCGCCATTGCGTTAATTGAACCGACGGTAAGTCTCGAAAGTAAGCATTTGCACACCGTCCATGCGAAAATTGACGTAGTCGCAACCAAAGTTTCGCAAATTCCACGTTTCTCTCCTCGTTTTCCTTACCGCAGGAATGTTTTGCTGTCCTGTATCGATGTTTCCGCAGTGTCAATAATAGTTAAGAGGATGGTCGAGCTTTGGCTTTACGCTCCGTTCGTTCGTCGAGCATTGTTCGCGATTCCTTCGTCAGCGAAAATATTTGCCACCGTGGCAAAATCAATTCGACGACCGCCAACTTTTTTACCGCGCTCTTTAATTAAAAACGACACCGACAGACCGATTTCAAAGAATCGATTCAATCGGCATCGATATAATTGAGCCATTGAAACGCCTCGATGAAATTAATCTCACTTCGGAACTTTGTATTTTATCGAACATTATTCGAGGAGTTATTCAACAACCTTTTTGTTTATCGACTCTGTATGAATGATATAATAATGCGACGTTTGAATATAAGAAAAATACCATTATCTTTTATGTTACTTTTATACACTTTTTCAAATGTATACCTTTATATCTTATCTGAAATAAAAAAGAAAAGTTTCTTGAAATAATTTGATACGCCACCCTTAATTATTTTATTTGAGTGCAAAAAATATTTGGGAGGAAAGTTATTATGTTTCAGGGAGGAAATTGAATATGAGGATCATCTTACGGTCACATCTTCCGAGACCTTGTCATTAAAACGTTTCTTCAGAACCATCTTGTTTACCAACAGAAAGGTGACATTGAGACATCGAACAAACATGTTTACAACGTAACATAATGACCTTGGGATGATTTCGAAATGATGTGAAGCTCCTGCACAATTAACTATAGAAGTAGTACAAACCTAATCACATGATACATTATTTTAACGCGCTCCTAAAATGTTCAGCACAGAACTCGATATCGTAGTATTATAGTATTACCGAGACATTAAAACGGACATTTAATGCTGGCGCAATCGAATCGAAACGATCGTGACGCTGTTCTTTAATTTAGCTAATCACCTATTGGGAACACTTCTGCGCTCGATTTTCTAATGAACCGTTCGCAGTTCCAATAAGAATAAAACGAGAAAATCGATCGAGTCCCAGAAACAAGGAACTTCCGCTTGCACGCGTCATTAAGCTTATTTCTCGAAATCAAGTACCGACTTCTGCTACTTCTCCCTTGAGCGGAGTTTCGAGAAGTAATCCTTAACAGCTTAAGGGGTTACGTACGTTGAGAATCCTGGAAACGATCAATTTTAGAATTTCGATTGCATTTTATAGATATCAGTTCGATTGAAATTAACGAATGTCTACAGAACTTTAACTCCACAAAACTTGACAGGTAAAAATATTTTGGATCAAAGTAGATTTCAGACCAAAACAATTAATTTAACCTTGACCAAATAAGGGTTAAAGCTTGACAACAAACTTCGGGTTAAATTGCGGAATAATGCTAATGATACTGTAATTTATATCTAACAAACATCCAGAACTCTTGACAATGTAATTGATGTCTAGATTATGAAGGTTCCACTACGCTTGTACTCATACTACCATTTAGCATTATGACCCTTGGTTAGTTAAACACAACGATGTAGTCAGACGGAGGCACTGATTTTTCACGGTTAATTATATTACGCTAGAATTTCTGAAGAGCGATAAATCATATTCTAGAGCACCGTTAATTCTCTCTGTGTCATCAATTATACCCGACGTTGAAGTATGTGACAGAGTCAAGTATTTTACAAACTAAATTGAGACATTGATTATTGTAATTAAACGGAGACTCATATACTCTTTATCGTATTCCAAGACAAGTTATTTTAATGTCTCATTAGGAAGACGAATAATAAATTAGTTTCAATATTTACTGTTCTTAATTCTTGACACTATGATAGTAATTTTGTTTTTTTTTCACAGCTGTACCTAAAAATGTATTGAATATGTAGTCAATACATTTTTAAGTTGGTAACCGAGGTTGTAGTAACAATCGATAAATCGAATTAACTTGATACACTGGACACACGATTTGCACGGTGATTCGAGGAACGCAAGCGTCGAAATTGTCGATAGCGAAAAATCAAATAACGCTCGATGTATCCTGCGGGATTACAAATTAACCGCCGCGTATTTTCCGCACCTCCATACATTAAGCGGGTCGCGATAATACTATCGACCCGAAACAATTTGTATATGATTCTCTGAACCATGCGGTTTCCGAAACGTGGAAAACCTGCGAATTCGTGCTGCGTCGATAACGAGCTACAATCTGTTATCAAAATTTGTTTCTTTGTGCCTCATACCCGCTTCAATAACGTTCTGATGAACAAAAATGTTAAGTTAAGAAATTTTGCAAAATTTCCAAATCTGTAAATTTTCGAATTCTTAAATTTTTAAGTTTGCTGATTTCAAAACTCTGAAATTTTCCAATTTGCAAATCTTCAAATTCTAAAATGTTTAAATCTGCAAATTACTATATTTTCAAATTCTCAAATTTGTAATTCCTCAAATGCTCAAAAATTCTCAAACGTGAACAAACTTCTCCGGTTAAATAATTTCAATAACCGAATAACTTGAGATATTTTGAATCTTTTACCATGCTCAAATAATTGACTAACAATCTCGCATTAAATTTGCAATATGACAGTTATCTGAAATATTGATCTGAATGGTGCGAATATTATAACCGTTCAATCCATTTACGAGAACGATGTAATGGTACGCATTTGGCCCCAGCTACTTAATCGCATAAAAGGATTTGCTCTGAAAGCTCTACAAGCTTCTGTCTTGACTTAAAGAGTGCTTAGTATCGATTTCCTAAGAAGTTCGATGCTCTGTCTCTTAAAATCAATTCGAAACCCTAAGCTTATTTCTTGCATAATAATTCTGGAGGCTTAAATTAAGACATGAATAATTCACTTGTGTTTTCATAAATTATTTATATATTTTACGTAACAACGACTGAATAATATACAATCAATTCTGTAAATAATGCAACACGTCGACTAACTCTTTCCGATACAATTTTTTACAATTCCAACTTTATAAATTAAAATCGCTCCATATGTTACAGAGTATTTTCAATGATTGACTCAACGACCGCAAAATACGAACACCGTTTAACTGAGCCATTTAATTAACGCCGTGTCGATCAAGTGGTCACGCAACAAAAATATTACCATCTGATTTGTAATCCATTGCAAACATCAATCAATAACTCAATTTGCAGCAAACTAAACGAATTGTCAATCGCAGATATTTCCCTCCGCGATTTCTTCGATTCCAATACTTACCGTTCTTCTTTTGTTTCGTCATTTCCTTCCAGACTCGTCCTAACCTCTTCCGAAACAAATTTTCTCTCGTTTACGGCGCAAATAACTTAACGACGTCGAGCGGAACACGTTTTTAATGGCCGTCCGCAGTTTCTCGCAATTAATTACGCTTGTTTACACCTAGTCTGATACGCGAAAGTAGAGCTATTCCGTTCTCAAAGGACTCGTTATGGCTCTTTTCCGCATGCATGTACATATGTCCGTTCCTTTTTTTCTTTACTGACACACCTATTACGTGACTTTTACCAAGGTTAGAATTTACTGTGCCCTGTACGCCCACCTTAATTCGCTCATCAACGGCAGCCCTCAGCCGCGCCTTTATTTCCATGACGAATTAAACGGATAAACAGCAAACGTTTGTAATTTATCGTTCCGAGCTCGAAGTAAACAGAATTACTCGCTGCAGCCAAGAAAAGGGGAAATCTTGTCGATTCAGCTGAACATGCAGCGGAGTTAGGTGAACAGTTCAATTCAAAGTGTATGAAGTATCCAGACTTATTTATGTTCGATGTCTGATTATAAATAAGCCGCACAGTTCACAGGCACAAGAGGGTTGTCGCTACAACGATTGTTGAGACAATTCATCAGAATGCAGCAATTAGAACACAGTTATCAAGAATATTTAGGACCTGTTCATTTTTCAAACGATGTAGTTCATTTTTAGTTCCACGACAACCATTTTTCTTTGTTAAGCAATCTCGAAATGCAAATTATGAAGAAAAAAATGATTCGTTAATTTCCACGGGCAATTTAGCCATTCGTTTCTCACGTTATGGAAGTTGAGACGTCAGACAGGTAACAAAGGGTCTCCTTATTCGAACCATTTCGACGATAAATTTTTCTCATTATTTCACGTCAAATCCGACGGTTTCGCTTCAAATTCCTTTCATTCTCATTTCTGTCGGGTAATATAGAAAATCTCAGGTAAATATCAGCGCGAAAGAATCATATCCGAGGAACGATTAATCAAAAAGAAAGCCGAATCGATATCGGCAAGGCCGAACGTGGCCAGACAAGGGAACAAAATTGAATGGAACCTGTAAAACGATTTGTAGAGATGCGGGTCATGGAAGTTCTCTGTTTCGGTAAATCGTATTATCCCTGATAATAAAGCAAACCTTTCGGAGATGAGGTTACTTTCCTCCGATCGGTCTCTTTTTCTTGTCGAATACCGCGGTTATTCTTAAAAGGAAACTCCTTGAAAGGGTGATTCTATCTGCGACGCTGTATTTGCCATTGTAAAACAGAACAAAAATCAGTATTTCAGGGTTTTTGTCATTGAGAAATTTTATGAGACGAAGCATGTAGCGATTTCAGCTCGTAAAGAGGAAAATTAACTAACTTTGGTAGAATATATCGAGTTACGTATGGAGCAACGTAGTCTTCGTGATGTATCAATTCAGACAGATGTTTCTCAAATATTTATACGACCTGTCTACATATCATTTCATCGACATACTACATGGAATAAAATAGTTATCGACAATTTTATGCTGAGCTCGTTTGATCATTGTCAACAAGCTTCAGATTAATGTACCACAATTTTGCAGTTCGATATTACATTAAATGTTAAGTAACTTAAGTCAAATGATTAACTTTCCATTTTCGAAATCTGACATAACTTGATAATTTGAAGTACTAAGAATAAGACGTTCAAAGGTGTAGATCCATCAATGGCACAATTATAGCGTATCAAGACAAGTCGTCAAGTTGATCCGACAAGATTCGTTGGCCTGATTCCGACAGGCTTGTTCTTCCACTGTAAATATACCGATTTCGAGTTTCTCGCGAAGGTACCCCAGCAATTTCCGGCCCGTACACACCGGCAAGATTTACTCTGACACGTCGCAATGTTTGCCGATAGACAGCGTCGGATATATACACCATCTCTTCTACGCGAATGCTCTACTATGCGACCAGGAAACGTCGATACGACTCCGACAACGATGCCGACGACAACGTCCCGACGAAGAGAAACGCGAGATTGCGATAAATCACTGCACTTTATTTCGTCTCGTTCTTGATCGAGTTGCGGCTATTGCCTTGGAACGAGTAATTGTTTAGTTTTCTTCCTCCGTTCGATACCGCATCAAGAAGTGCCTCTAACCGCGAGAAGCTGGAAAACTGGGTTACAGAACATCGATCAGTCTATTATTCTACGATGTATCGGAGTGTAGTTAACTTCTCGATGACCGAACAGATGAATATTTCTTCTGTGCAAGCGATCACGAAATAATTGTAATTATTACAATGTAATGATCTTGATTTTTAATTGCGAAAACACGGATCTTTTAACATGGTGAAAAGGAATGTTCCAATGTTACCGTCGTGAAACTAGAGAAAAAATATCTAACAGTTTTTCTACGAAAGCGTAATTTACATTACAGGATTTGTAGCTGAGTAATGTTCATTGAAAGGGAGATTCATCCAGGTGAATAAGATAAAACACGGACAAGAAAAACCGCTCCCATTTGTTTTCATTGTCGTGGACAGACAGACGTCCTCGGGGAACACGATACGAGCATTTCAATGTTTAACAATTTCCCCTTACAATTCCCCATATACTACACGGAACCTTCCGTCTTCACGTACATACGCTGCACGAAATGCACCTTCCGCTTTTTCAATTATAAAACATTAAAAATTGAAGATAAATATTTTTCTTGTATCAGTCTACCTCGTGCTGTTCGATCAAATCAAATAACCTTCATATAGATGAAATTCAATCTTTTCTAGCTTTACGACCTTTATCGAATTTTTATTTCGTATTTACCGTCTCTTTATTGGATACTAAACCTCTTTATTTTGTTTTGTAGTTTAATTACATTAGGATTCTTATTGTCTTTCTGAGCCTTTTTTGGTATTGGCTTTATTTCGATTGAATTGTATTCGCCAATTAATTATAGTAAATTAATAATTGTTATTATTCTTATTTCTCTATTTTTTTATTTGTCTGAAATTAACACGATACTTTACTAATTCGAAACTGTTTCAGTTATAAAGTATAATAATAACATATTTATGTTTCGTCACATTCATCCATGTTTGTACATTTTATCACCACAATGTCTATCAAATAAGCATTCTATGTATTACCACAAGAATTATAAGTGAGAAAACTATCAAATAAAAGTAAAAAGCAAATTTTTGTTCCTCGCAAAGGCATAATAGTCTGAAATTTCGCCATTTCCCTCATGTGTACCTTCACGAGACAGAAAACGCTAAGGAATTATTCCCCAAAGATATCCCTAGTACTACATTTCAGAAATCGTTTACCAATATCCACAGCGAAAATTCAATTCGACCAGAGGCAGTGGTAAACCATAAAATTTCTTCGACACACGAGTCGATCCTGCACGTACTATTCGGTCCTGCTATCTAGCGACTCTCGCGTAAACAAAATGGTCACGTCAGCATCGTAAACTACATAGAAATTCGTGGTCTAATTTCTGTGCGTAGCCAGCCTCCACCGGTTTCATTCCCATGAAACACTGTCCACCGAAATAGATACATCGTGCTTTAATCGTGTATGCTTCGACAAAATAATGTACTTGCGACAATCGATGATTAACTTTGAAAATATTTTTCATAATTCATTTTCTATATGTCACAACGAACATGAAATGGTTTCATAATATTTGTTCTGCTATCAACATCTACTTTTTAACGATATTGTATTTTATTTATTCGTTTATTTATTGCTATTCTGTTTCGATGATATTGGTCTTTAATCGTACATCAATGATGTTTAGTATAACACAATTACATAATATTACAATCTGCAATAGTTGGGTTATAGATAATATTGTATATAATTAATATACATTGTGCATACATATTCTTCCAGTTTATATTTTCTGTTATACAATAATAAAATCTTGACTATATTTTAATTACATGAAAGTTGAAATGAAAATTCTCTGAAAGAATTTATACTTTCACGCCAACAATGTTGATTCGCTCTTGATTTTCACATAAATTGTAAAATTTCTTCGAAATAATCAGACTGTGCGTGTATTACCGTTATAAATGAAATATAGTGATGGTAGTCGACTAGATACATTTGTGATGACCTAAATTTGCATTCAACCGCGCATCCATGGAATTTGCATTGTTCGATGATACTTCGTCAGCTTAATTAATGGCTCGACCCTTGGAGCGCACGTCCACCGACACGCCACTATTTTTCAATGTAACGAACACACCACCGAAAGTAATTTCGCGCGATACCGCACTTATAATTACTTTGAAAATTTCTTTGATACCTAGTCTCGAATACATTCTTCGGCCGGAACATAGGGATTCTGGAAACTATGCCCCATTTTTCATGCAGATTTAAACGTTCCTTTACGGTAAATTCTTCGTTATTTCAGAGTAATGGTTCCTTAATTGAACAGTTAATTATCATTTGCGAAGTAGAATCTTAAGACAGTCATTTTTTATCTTATTCTCTCTGAAAGAATTATCTTAAACTTGCGGGTAAATTAAGAGGGCTACTCTGACAGAATTAAGATTCGATTTTACCCAAAACTATTCTATGAACGTACTCAATTATAATTGAATAGTACATCGGTAAGAAATAGTCCAAGTTTTTTGAATTAAGAATTGATTTTAATCTTATCAACGTACTTCTTCAAACGATACTTGAATTTTTACAAACCACGTTGCTGGAGTGTTTTATTAATTAAAAGTCGTGTACCAATGTGTATTCTTTAACCGAAATCGCTATAGTAAGAACTGAAGATTGTTTGGCATCCCAAGTAGTCCATCGTTTTTCCCCGTTTCTTAAATAAAAAGAAAAATTGAAAGAAGGCAGGCTGCGTAGAAATTTATCGTGGCTGATATTGTAGAACGTCGGAAGTTGAAAAGAATTCTCTTTCTAGGCAAAGGAGAAAGGTGGAATTTGAGAAGTACCGTCTAAGAAGCTTTTAATCACCTCGTTGGGACTTTCGACGGGGATCGCGGGAAAAAGGAGATAAATAAATAAATAAAAAATGGTTGCCATAAAACCGAGAGAACTCGTTTCGTCGTATTGCGACTAGGTTCTGTTCGTCGAGCAGTTTCACAAAGGAAAGTGATTACGGAATTTATGAAAGGAGGAATTTATAATGAATCGCGAAGGTAGAAGTGGAGAAAGATGCAACGTTTATTCTGTTTATCCAACGATATTCATCGACGTAGCGTTTTCAATTAATCTTTGTAAACGTTGCATGTCGTGCGATGAAATGAATCGTATCTTCGGTCTTGGACTTTGGGCAATTAATAATATTGTATTAATTGTATCTTGAATTAATTGTATCTTACTAGTTAAGATCGAACGTTAATAATTATTTAGCAAGATTAACAAACTTAATACACAAAATCCATATTAGAAACTGTATGATCTTCCTTGGATATTATTTGAAATAACTGTGTGTTAGTTTGTTTGAATATTAAGTTTATTTTCTATGAAAAAAATTTTTTGTTCGGCCCTTCATTTTGTACTGGAAAGAATTTCTATTCAAACATTGCTATTTTAGATGGATATGTATTAAATTATTTAGAAATGATAAAAAATAATGTATTTCATTTTATTGCAGTTTCAACCATTTTGTCAGTATCACCTAAGTAGATTAATAAACGCCAAGAACATTTATTTCGCCATATACTGTATTTATAGAAGAGAAATTCTCTGATACAGCCATAAAAGCGACATAACTTTACATTAAAATTCACCGCATTTATTTCAGCAAAAGCCCGACTTTTATCGCCCTATAAAACAATAAAACTTTCACGACATTTTTGGAAGGGGTTCGAACTTATTCGTTTCACCATTTTATCTTATCCGCATACAAGCGAACCCGTTTGAAAAATTCGCCTGATCAGTGGCGAAGGTAGCAGAAAATTGCAATTTATTCGGGAATATTTTGCACGTCGAGGCTGTCAAAGGCGAATGAAACCGACGTTAAAATACAAAATAAAAGATAGTTACCGTGCAGAGGGACGAGGGATCAGCAATGGTCTGATAAAGTGGAAAAATGCAGTCGAGTAGCGAAGAACAGCGGGGAATGAGGGGGGTGGCTTTGCCGAAACAACAGGACGGTCATCCCTCAAGCCAGCGAAACCCATCAGCTTCGTGCTTGGCCGGTTTTATCATGGCGCCGTTTATCACCGCTTGCCTAGACAATGCCGTTGTTGTTCCTATTGTGAACGGCACGGGAACCTTGTCCTGACCCATATACCTCTCGCCCAACAGCTCCACGAAGAAAATCGACCGTATTCAAGGATCGTTTTCGATATTTTTCTGGCGTCGAGCAATCGAAAAAGATCAAACGGATCTCTTCTTACTCTCGATTGCTTGGATTTCTCAAATCCGCTGAACCGTACCTCTTTTCATATTTTCGCATCGCGGATATTCTTCGATTATTGCGATTCTTTTTCGACAGCATTCGGGTATTTTGATTTTCTACGTAGCAATGCTATTTCCATATTTCCACATCTTTCTGGAATCTGTTTGCTTTCATCTAAACCTTCGTTGGATTGTAATAGGAATAATTTTACAGAAATACTTTAGTGATTAGTTGCTTGATTTATTTTATATTCAAGTTTCTTTAACGTTGTGATGCAAGTTTGAGGTTATGTAAGAATTTTTAGGAACTCATCACGAATTTGTTGATATTAAATTCATTGTATCTATGTATAATTTTCTAGTTACATAAGTAATTGTCAACATACAATTCTGTATAAGCTCCTTTACAATATTCAAATAAAAATGGACGTATCCTAAGAAAGAACACCTCTCTCTTAACATATTAAATCTTTCACTAACAAAATCGACAACTACAATTCTAACAATGAACTAAATAATAAAATAAAATGCTACACAACTATCAGCTGCACAAAAAGAATACATTAAGATAGTTAAAAACTAGTAACCCTCACAAGGGTTTGAAGAAAAGTTGAAAGGAAAAGAATATGAAACTTAATCGTCTCGTCACTTATGTTATCAAAACAATAAATTCTTTCCTCTTGAATTAACAATCCGGTATACTTCCCCTAATGTCGACAGGAAATGATACGAGAAACGGACGATCCCCAAAGAGTCTTATCAATAAACGTTTATCGCATTACCAAATTCGATTACCATGAATATTGCACACGCATCGCTGTTCACCTACCAAAACGATCAACGTTGGATCCCTGGAACGTCAATTCTGCTGATTGTATTGCAATTCGATGCAAATGTTCCACGCAATCTTACAACCAGCAGCACGTACTATTTCCTCAATAGTATTTCCTGCATCTTAGGATCGTGCGAGGAATTGAAAGACCATCAATGTGCCGATATATTAACCACCGAATCGCCGATACATATCTACTTTAACCTAACTTTCATTACACTGCTGCTAATATCAATTTTAAATGCGTTATATTATAGCCGTTTTATATTCTGCAGTTTCTGATAAGAATTGGAGTTCAGATAAATTGGAAATTTGGAATCTTTAATTTGTGAAACGTGATATTCTCAAATCTCTAAATTTTCCGAATTTCAAATTACTCAGCGTTTCCAATCTATTTCAACGTGGGTTATTTTGGCAAGATTATCGATCCGTCAGCAACCGATGGAGTGTTGATTATCGCGTAATTATCGAACCCTTAATGAACCTCAATTTTAATGAACTCCTTAAAGCCTGAAGGAAAATGAAATTATGGATGAATGGAATGCACGAGGAATCGTGAGATTTCCTTCTTGTCACCTCCGAGAGAATTTCTCCTGACATCTACAAATTAATAATCTTCGTCGAAATGGTACACTAAATGGCTTCGTTAATTTCGCTCATTTACCAGAGTTTACGTTAATTTCTGAGCACCAGAATAATGATCTCTACTCGCTTTTTTATCATAATTATCAAAAAAAAAAAAAAACATTGAAAGTTTAATTTAAAAAACAATAATTCTCGATCGTAACTTTATTCAACCAAAATTTAATTGCTTTCCAGAAATCAATATGTCAAAAAATCGTGTAAAACACGCATCATCAAGCCAAATAAAACAAATATAAACAGGTTCAGCGAAAAACGATGCTCATGTCAAACAAACACGACTGTCAATAAATTCATCGATAAAGAGGAAACGGTCGACTGAACATTTTTTTTTTATAAAAAGTTTAAAAGAGAAATCGCCTATAAAGGGACGATAGCTATCACGAATGACGACATGGAACATGAAAATATTCCGCGATGAGCGGCAAGAAATTGATCTAGTTATAGTCTGCGGGCATTTTCCAACGAGTGTCGTTATCATAGCGGTAAAGTAGTACGATAGGATCGTTCGATCGATCGATTGTCGGCGCAATCTTTCCAGCCGCGAAATCGCTGCAGCCCTTCGCCTGGCGTTAAATCGTTTCACGCAAATTGCCCTCGTAAATTCGTGATACTCGCGGGCGACTTTTCAGTCTCGTAATATCGTGTAAACGCGGAATGTTCGTACGTTTTCGCAAGAGATTCCTTTTCTCCCGTTTATATCACCGGTGTTAAATGCTTTACGTGCACAAATTATTACTTCCGAGTTCTGCTAAACACTTTCATCGAACAATTTACCGATTCACATTTTTGTAACACTTTTGAGGAGGAAAAATATTGATTTTAGGTTTTACTTTTTGTATTAAAATTATGTGTGGATGTTATGTGTATTAAAATTATTTTGTATTAAAATTATGTGTGGATGGAGGATGATTGTATGTTTCGATGTTTACTCTCTTATATTTTCCCTTCATTTTCAGTTTGAAATTGTCAATATTCAAAAGTATCAAATTCGGAATTGTCAATATACATATAAATTTATGAAATGACCAATATACCCATTTAACACGTGACATCTACGATGGTCATACGTGATGAACGTTGTAAAGTCAGTCAAATTATTTATTCACAGAAAAAGCACACAAGAAGGAACTTAATAATATATACTGTTAATAACAGATTACAAGACAAAAGTATCCTTGCATAACCTATATTATAGTCTGGCCACAAACGTCAATTTTAACTGTGGCAGTTAAGTGTTCAAAATACATGATCAACATCCTAAGTAAATCTAGCGTCAAACATACTAAAAAGAACTTCGATAACAATACAAAAATATGCAGTACATTACAAAAGGCATAAGTACATTTATTACTCATATGAAGACATGGTACACACATGTGAAGTGAATGCTTTAGTTTCGGAATATGCTGACCGAATGTTTTCGACTGTTTCTGAATTGTTATCCCACAATAAAATGTAAGAAAGGTTAACTAACTGGTGTGAGGTTATTCGATACGAATAAACGTCGCAGAACAAGGGATCGCGGATCGTAATAAAGGAAAGCCGCAATATCGAAAATCCAGTGTTCGCAAGTTCCATTCCGTTGCTGTTGCTCGAATGTTTCCCGATATCCAGCGGCGGTTCTGCGAGTAAAAAGCATTGCATTGTTCGGTAGAAAAGGCGGCAAGGGATGGCGTAGCAACCCCGTGCCACGCCACCGATCGACACATCCCTTCTTGCAACCCCAACGGCTTGCGGGACAACACTTTTTATTAGTTTCTCGAGGTGGCAATTAAGTGACCGTGGTTCTGGCTCGCGTTTCTCTTCCGACACGTCTATCTCTCACTCGAGGCTGTCTGCGCGTCGCGCGTTTTTCCTCCATGCGAACCACCCTTAACGACACTCCGCCGCTTCTTTCCCGTTCAATTAGCCGACCGTTGTTTTTCTACGGCGAATCGATCATTATTGATTCACGTGCAACCGCGTTCGATGGAGCAGCGATTACTGTCGGTGGAAGAAAAACGAGCAAAGAGGTTTGCTGGATCGGCGAATCGTGCGAAAATCGAGGAACAAACGGGACGCTATCGGGAACTGAATTTCGGGATCCGGTCTCCGGGGAATTAGTCGGATCGCTGTCGTTGCGGGTAATCTCGTGGCGCTGAGTGTTTTATGGAAATGAGCTTTCCTATATCGTTGGTAATTAGAAACGGGATAGCGAACGATCAAGAACGAATTGCTGGGGAGACACGATGAAATGTTATTAGCTGACTGTCGATATTTTATGCAGTCGGATATTTGTGCACTTGCCTACGTAGGCTTTCCTTGGATAAGGACGAGAAGGTTAATATAGTTGACATTGATTTTAGGAGATATGATACGTCAACTGGTATGATACGTAAAATTTTCTAATCTTCGAATTTTTCAAATTCTTCAAACTTTTTGTCAACCCTCAAACTCATCAATTTTTGAATAATCAAATTTTCACCAACAAGAGTTTTCAAATTAGACCCAACTACAAAATCATACATTTCTAGGTTATCGGATAGATTTTCCTAAATATAGGTATCGTGAATATCTAAACGCTAGCAACCCAGAAATTATTTCGCGGAATTGATGAGGTATTGGAACGATTAACCCAAATATACAAGTGTCGATAATTGGTATGACGATCCGAAATAATTTCCCTTGTAAATTCAATAACTACATTAATGCATCTAATTTCAATTTGAAATTTCAAACTGACTGACAGAAATTCGACGATCATGTAACTTTATAAATTTAATGATCATGAATTCATAATTACAATTCATAATTAAAATTCATAATTACATATTTCACGATTAATTACATATAAAATGATTATAAACATTTTCACCTTAATTTGAACAATTTAAAAAATTCCATAAATCTTCTTAAAAAAAGTTGCATAAAATCTTGTAATTAGCAACAGTTCCAAGTTAATTGATTGCTCAAGGTTCAGACCACTTAAATACTTCGTCTCTTGTGTTTTTACCGATAATTGCTTCATTCTGTTCCTGTCTTAAACGCAATAAACTCCATTTGCTTTTATGTTGATTGCTATTTACTTCTTGTTATTTAATTTTTCTTGATGTTTTAAAGAAATTGAGGGGTTGTTGCAGAAGATACAATTTATAACTTAGGTTATAACATTACATTAATATAATTTAAAAGGGATGTAACATTTTAATTAATAGCAGTATTATAAATAAATGATTAAAAATAATTATTATAACATAAATGAAGCTCTAACTTTTCTAGTTCATTGTGCCCTCCTTATTTTAATAACGGAAGAAATAATTTCTGAAAATAACAGTTTTAACACGTTGAAAACTGAATATAATTTTCTTAAATAACATCGAGTCTCTTATAGTGAATTTTGTCGAATTTATTTCACAAAAACCGTGAAATAGTGAAGGACTTCTTATTTTTCTAAAACGGCACGACCAGCGTAGCACGAAATTAAACCAATTTGTCGTGGCCGTAGGACGTCGGTGGAGCCGGTAACCGCTGCTCATTTATAGGTTTCTAATTACATTTAAGTCTTACGATTTCTCAGGATTAACGGACCAAATGCACCTAAATGAGATTACTAGATCGCACGTTCGCGGACAATCTCCAGCTAATTTGAATTTACACTCCCGACCCTTTTGCACTTTTCTCGAGCGTTTCTCGCTCGTGACTTGCATACGAAATCGTGCACGACGCATTACGAAATCAAAAGAAAAGATGTTTGAGAGGATGTCCTCTCGATAATTAAAATCCGAGGGACACTTGGTCAAAACTTGTAATCAATTTTAAATCTCTCGTACCTTCAACTCTTGCTACTTTTATGTACACGACAGATCTCCACTTTGAACTACATATTTTAAACATTATTATTAAAATTATTATTATACAAATTATGTATTAAAATTCTTTAATTTCATTTCATTTCTGTATTATAATCTTCAATTACTGAAACCCTTATTCTTTCGAATTTTTTAATTATTCAAACCACATTTTATGAAATATATTCATTCCATAACAATGCAACATTGATGATACATTTATTTAAATAAAAAAACTGGAGAAAGAATACAGGAAAAAATGGTCAGTTGAATAGAAAGTTAATTCCTGAGTTTTCAGCAGTAACAGTGCATCGTTTGTTAGGTATCGAAATTGAAATGGCTGTGATTGGCATGTTATGTGGATTATAATACGTAGTGTTGGTAATTGGGATTCGGTTGATTTGTGTGTTGGGCTTCGTTCGACAGTTCGTCGAATTTGAATCAGCTCCAATTACCAGGAAAAAATGTATCAGTAGAATGTATGGAACGCATTCAACGATTCGCATTGTGCGGCTGCTAATAATAGTCGATCACGTTACTAATAATTACAACGAAAACTACAACTTTCTACAGCATTTGCAGATGGCGTAATACGTTCGATAAATTTTCCAGCTGAATTTCTACGTTGTTCTGTTTTTACGATCACTGGATTCGTATCTGGTTATTAATTTCCGAAAAATGCTACCCGAAACAACACCCATCTTTATTTTAATACCTCGGATAAAATTTTACTGAAAAAATATAAAATTTTATTCCGTAATACGTCATTTTATGGTAACAGAATTTTTAGAGAAACTGATTATATCAGTTAAGCTTTATATTCTGTAGGATTATTTGGAAAATGCGTACGAGACTTGGGTGATCAACAAACAGAAAGGACTTTTATTTCGAATAATAAAATAAGTTTTTTTTATAGAAAAAATATTTCTAATATTATTTCATAACTTATTCAAGCTTTAAGCTTAACTTGACATATTTTATCATTCAAACTTAATTCTTTAAACTTCAAACCGAACTTAATGTAACCTAACTTGAAATGCAATTTTATTTTATCATTGAAATACATTTATTTTTACTTGAACTTCAAACCGAATCTAACTTGATACATAATTCTATCAATCAAATCTATTTATACTTTAATAAGTTATTTGACTAAGAAAAAGCCATTTATCTTTTGTGACTATAAATGCTCATATAATATCTACAAATAATAAATTAATATGAATCAGTCTTGTTAAAGACTTGTCAGTCTTGCAACAAATACTCACTCCTTTTTCTAAAAATATACCTATGCATTTAAGGTATAAGGTCTACAAATTTCTTATTAAACGTATACCATCTGTACTCAAAATTAACCATACTAAAAATTAATCAGACGAAGTAACTTTAAAAATTTAACATTCCTTACAATTCTCTTTCCATAAATAAATTTTCCCAACTTGGTACGAAATCAAACTCCAAAGTCCACATATCTGCAAACATCTTCAACGCGTGAAAATTGGACCAACAGAGTGCCATTTATTTTTTCCGTCAATTACGACCTCCCCAACGGCGCCTGTTTTCCCGCCGTTAGAACATCGTTGCACGTAATCCCTGCCACGCAACCCCCGCTTGGTTGCGTCAATAATACATCCCCGAAGGACAAGAATCAATGACTGATCGTCCTGGTGATCCAAGCCCGCGACACGCTCGCGTCGCGATCGACAAACGATGAAGATTGATCGCGACGGAAGCTCGTAGAAGCCGCGATACGTCGCTCGTTCGCGATTATCGTATTCGACAGTGAGCAATAATTCTTACGGCGTAATCTACGCCACGGTAATCCTTTTATCGTTCCTCCGCCCTGCGTGTCGCGGATCTCACGAAAGTAACGCGATTCGCAATTAAGATCGCCTCCCAGGGGTATTCGTTAAATAAAGGAAGGATAAAAATCTCGATTAAACGACGTTTCGGGGTTGCTCGAGGGAAAAGGGCATTTTTTTTACCCCACTCTTCAGGTACACGCTTTATGCCATGTCCCGAGGATGATACACGCTCCGTGATTTTTATGTAACTCGTTTGTTAGAGATTGCCGGGATTTATGATCCTCCACGGTCAGGCTCGAACGAGTACTGGGATTTGAACTACATAGTTTGCATGGAAATCGATGGTATCAACGAATCTCAGAGTATTTATTGTTGACTACGGATAATTGCTTTGGCTTTTTTTATCCTGCGAGATTGGATATGCAGCGAAAATTATGAAATTTGCACGTGATATGCAGTTTGAAATAATTTAAGGTATTTTACCACTGAATCGCACTTCTAGTTTATGTAATTTAAAAATTCACAAATTTACAAATATACAAATACGAGAATTTATAAATTTGGATATTTTATAAATATTTATATAAAATATAGAAATATAAAAATATTTGTAAATCCAGAAATTTTTAACCTTGTTCACAAATTTTTAAATCAAGTTTACAAATATTGAAATTGTCTAGCTACTAAAATTTTAAATCTCTAAACTTTTAAACGTAGTTTCGAATCTTCAAACATGAAATTTTCAAACCCCAAACTTCAAATTTGCACACAAACTCTGCATACTTAAATTTCCAAGTTTGTAAATATTCAACGTACAATTTATGAAATGTTTCATATCTACACACGTGTTTGAATAAACTGCACGGATTACTCAGATAAGGGTTAATGCGACTCGCATAAATTGATAAAACACGAAAGGCCATTCACGTCATAAATTCATCGCGAATTCGACACCATCGAATCAGCGATCGCAAAACACTGCTCGTCGCGTCACCAGATCTAGGCACGTGCTCTCGAGCGAAAAAGGAGACGCAGTTTTCCCGCGTTGTACATTCAATTTCTTTCTATTGTCATCCGAGAGTACGGGGTGGAAGTTCAGTGGGGCCGTTACGTCGTGAGCCGAATGAATGTTTTATGAATTCGCACGTGCAGGAATCTCGTTTCCTTCGTCATACAGATCGTTTCAAACGAGACAGACACTCGAAAACAAGACGCGTCTCCTATGGTTAACAACACGTGGAAGATCCTTTGTGAACTGATAAATCGACGGACATTCTACCGATTTTCCTGTTTACGAGCTGTTTTCAAGTGCATAAGCATCGCGTCGAGAATTTTCTTGATGCTTCTTTTTTATGGGGTTCGTGGTCTATTTCCGATCGTATTCTTTCATGTATCTTGCGAGAAATCACTCGTCTTTATCGTCTATATGAACCGATAATTTTTTGTTGTAAGAATAACTCACAATATAATAGTAAGTACAATACAATAATAACTCACAATAGTTTTACAAAGTATATATTTGAAGAAAGAAAATAATATATTAATCACATGTGAGTTGGTTTGCGACTTGGTTAGCAAAAGGTCTTCTGATTAAATAATTGTCTTTTAGAAAAATATAGTGCAGATCTCTACTTCTGTTTAAGTAATTTTAGGTAAATTTAAAAAGACATTTTCTCATTAACAAGTGAACCTATTATTTTGAAAGTGGTGTAAGTCCATGTGCATGAATATACATTATTTTAATTAAATCACCCAAAATAAATTTGTATAATCAAACTACATATTAATCGATCAGTAAAAAAATTGCTCAATCGCCAGTCTTGATATAACCTATACTTTTTTATTGACATATATGCTAACCTTTAATATTCTCAAAATAAATGAAAATGGACAACACCACTTGTAATACATCCAAGTGACAGTTGAAATCGAAATGGAAAGTTTCGTGTGGTGATGAAAACGTTAATGATACGTATCGATGATTAGAGAAACGGTCCGTTGAAATTCGATGGCGCAGGGTGGAATTCAAACAGTATTATCGATAAACTGGATGGGCTGAATAAGGCCCTCATTAGAACGTAGAATTAACTGGACATCAATTGCTAATTACGATAGGGATCGATTAATCTATGCTAATATAGAGACATCCCTTATAATTATCAGACAAAACGTTGAAGGATAAAGGGTTGATACTGATGCTGCGATTAGCTATTTTGAAACGTTAAAACAATTTTGAGTAATTGATTATTTATACAGTAATTTTGTAAATATTTATGTGTTTTCATGGAATATTGTTTCACTATGTTATTTTATCAAAATTCAGTTTAGGAAACAATGTCAAACTCAAAATTGCACTCCGTCGTTAAATTAATTTAACTATTTCGGTCTGATAATTTCAAACGCAAAACGGTAGTAAAAATATTAAAAAATAACGGTAGTAGAAATTCGATAGAACAAGAATTATTTCTTAAATTTTTCAGAAGTAATTGCAACCCCGAGTGGCTGTATTAAATATCTTATTAGTGTCGATAGTAATGTTACAGTAAATTTTATGATCCATACAAAGTCATTTCATAAAAATTTAAACGAATCCACAAAATTTGAACAGAAATTTACTCTTGATAGCTAAGTTCTATAACAAGTTTAATTCGAGTCGTGAAAAAAAACTTTCTTGTTCTGCGAAAAAAATGGAAAAAACTTACATTCCGCCGTGAATATTACGTATTCTCCTAATTCACCGGGTATTACGATTGTCTGCGTATTTACCTGAAACAAATAATAAAAAGTCAATTAAAATTCGCGAAAAGGCAGGAGATTCTGATAAAACATATAATCTCCTTCCAGTTTAATACTTTTAATAAACGTTAATTTTGCAGTCAATGTAATCGGGGAGTTGCTGATGAAAAATAACGGATTCATTTCCAGAAATGAATATTTATTTCGAACAATTCGATTTTCGTATGTAAACAAACGTTTATTAACTTCGTACTATCGATCAGTTCTGTTTGTACCTGAAAAATAATACAATTAATGAGTACGAGATTGAATATACACGAAAGTAAATAAACGGAGTTCGATGCAAAAGTCATGTTCGTTATCAGTGAACGGATATTGGAGGTGAAGTTATTAAGTGCGTGCAAACATAATCGCTGTTATATTTTATTCAGTACCTCTATTTAATTCTTTTATATTCCTGTCGAAAAGCAAATATTTGAAGAGAGATGTTCGATTCAATACTAATGTAACATTATTTTATTCGTAAACTTAAAGACTAAAATTAACTTAAAAATAATTTACGCGAATATTAAAATTAAAATTATTACAGTAATATACGAAATCCTGCTGAAAGAAGCTATTACGGAATGTCGAATTTCATGTTCAACAGCGTGTCTCGGTTGATCGGAGACAAATAATTGGAGAGGATGAAAGAACGTTCCTCCTCCGAGACTGCGACTAGAAAGAAAAAGAAATTCACGTAGTTGAAATCGTACCGCTTGACTCCAGGGGAAAGAAGTTGCTGAACCAACAAATTATCTGCTCATCGTCACAGTACGAAAGATTTCTTGCGGTTCAATGATTTCTTACCGCATCAACGACTTTATCCTCCCGCTCGAAAATCTCTGCGACCGCTTTTATTCGTTAAGATCGTCGATACATATCGGTAGCCGTTCACAATGACGCGACTAAAGCTAAATTAATCCGTTCAGTCAAACTATTTTAATACACTATTTTAATCTATAATTGCAATTAATTGTATACTGTAATTTTTGTCGTAATAAAATTGTTAACATGTCTTGTTATTCAAATGATTGTAGGTACTAATTGCAACACAAAAGTTAATCAAAATCAACTCATTTCAAAGTTCTAGAGCTAGTACTAATACCATCTGATCTTTAGAACCCATGAACATTAGAGATTTGTCGGTTCAGAAGTTCCTAGATCTCCGAGATTTACCAAATCCTGTGTAACAAATCTCATGAATCCACTATCATGGATAACACATGTAACCATAAAAGCATCACTGAAATTAATCTCTTCGTGGAAAATGAAACACGAAATGTATAATACAGTAGTCTCCATTTAAATTCACTAATCAAAAATATATTAACAACTAACAAAAATTTGATCTCTTTCTTACCATCATATTTGCATTTAATTAAATAAAAACAAGTAGTGTTTAAATTTTCTGAATTCTCTTGAAGCAACCATAAATCGAATAAACCTTCATTCACGATTAGAATTCCTTCAGAATTTCTTTCTGCCTCAGTGCTTCAAATATTTGAAGTGCAACTCGCGAACATCGCTAGTCACCAATTTGTTTCGACTTCCACGGTCATCATTCCTGCACATTATTCTCTTTTCTATCGTCACAAAAATTTAGAATAACGGTTACAGATACTGTAAAACCTGTCAAATTTCAAATTAATCCGTAGAACAATCCGTGCAAAAAAATATGCAAGAAATCAGCTACTTCACAACGCTGCAAAGTAGAACGTCTTTTTCAAAGTGCTAAACGTTCCTCTTCGCTTTAATTTTCTCATATCCCGAGGACATATCCGCGCAATTTTCACGATGTTTACATTGCTCATATTATTTCCTCCGCTCGAAACGTTTCTACGATCATCGTGATATAATATCCGCGCAAGTTTTTCAGTTCCAGGGGACGTCGAAGGCGCGTTCAGCGGAGCAGTGCGAAATGAAGAGTTAATAACCTATTATCTCACGACCAATCCGACCGAGCTTCTTTCAGTTTCTCGCAGTGTAGACGCGTACAAAAGGTGGCGGAAAGACGAGGATAACGAAGAGAGGATGAAGTAGAATGTACTTTGCGGTCGTAGCGGGTAAGTGCAATGGTCAACCACCGTCCAACCAGAGAACTCTGAGATACGTGTCCGTACGTGAAAGGAACTTCTCTGCTAACTTCTCTAATTAAACGGGTGCTCCTTTCGTGATTAGTAATGCCCCGCTAATGAACTCCCGCCGTTTACTTTCTGCTTTATTCTAGGTAGAACAAGACCCTGTTGTTCTGCAACGTCTGCTTAACGTCTTGCCCCTCTACTACCAAATTTATCATTATCATCCCCGTGAAAATGTACGAAATCCTGATTTACCCCTTCCGCCATATTTTCGCTGATCGATGATAATTTTAAAACTTCTCAGTTGACAAGTTTGACCAATTCTTTTGAAGTTATTCCACATTGTTAGTGTTGCCTATTTCAATATGCTGTGTTTCAATACATTTCAATATGTCTGTTTCATATGTTAATACATGACATATATGATACTCTAAATTTATTTAACAAATACTTATTTCAAATTATTGTACTAACAAACATTATTGTATTAAACAAAATTAAAGGGTTAGGATGTATTTAGGTTATTTTTCTTATGAAGATTCTCAAGAAATTTAACTAATTGTACATGTTTGGTTAGCGATTAATGATTGAGACATTGCTTCTACAAGTTACAGAAATTCAGTAATGTCCGACCTACATCATCAATGTTTGGTCAGCGATCAGTGGTTGAGACATTACTTTTGTGAGTTACAGAAATTCAGCAATATCCGACCAACATCATCAATGATCGTTAAGAAGCGAAAGAAGCAAGTTTTCGAAAATTGATTCATACAAATGAAAGTCAATCGTGGGTGCATCGGTGGAAAGCGGCCGGGAGAATTTCATTGCGCCAGGATCGTATATAAAAAGGAGAACGATGGGATGCCGAGATATGCAGACATCGGTGGAATTTTCATTGTTTCCCTATTTCAGCCGGGCCAGAGACTCGCAAGCTGCACGGCGCGCGCTTATGCGAACTCTTCCGGTGACACGCCCTTTCCAAGCGGGCTACGCTCCGGGAAAGGTGAGATAACGGAAGTACGTAAGGAATGCGGAGCCGAAAGGAGAACGCTTAACGGGATTAGAATCGGTCGCGTGCCGAGCATATCTTCCCGGTATTACGTAATTGCGCCGTTTTCGCTCACGTGAGACATCGGCCACCCTGAAAATTCACGTAACTGCACACACGCGTGTCTCGGATCGCTCGCCAAGAAACTTTTTCCACGTTTCTTGGTAACGGATGGAAATTTCGTGATAACAGAAACGGCGATATAGACGTCGCGATATATTAAAAATGAATTCTAAGATTATTTTCAGCGGTTCAATGATTGATCAAAATTTCCAGCTCCCACGGTTACCTAAGTGGACCTGAATGGATCTGGATCGATCGACATACGCTCTATCAGCGTATCGATTGCTCGATCAACACCCGAGGCACGAGTGATATTTTCCCGATCATCTCCCTGAGAAAACAAAGACATAGAATCGACGCAGAAGCGAAATGACGTAGTAGTACGTCGACAGCGTTAAGAAAGTTGGAACACCGCAGAGGTGTACAAAATCGTTCGCGATGAATCAAACTGCCGTTGATTTTAAGTATCTAAGAATTGGCGGGCCAGTTGTACGGGCAGATTTATCCCGACGAAAGAAAGTCACGGACGGAAATGTTCCCGGCGGAGTTTCCTCGAAGGAGAACTGGTCCGAAAGAACTTAAACACAAATCATCCCCTTTCGGTGGGCAGCCGGAGGACTGTGAATCAGAAGCGAAGCGAATCGAATGGAACGTGACAACTAGATTTCACGGGGTTGCTGCCAAGGTGGAACACCAGGCCCTGTGTTTTATTCCGCTCAGAATTTCAAGCCGTGGCAAGTCGAGTTCGTAGCCGAGCTGATACGCGATGAAATATGAGGCAACCCAGAGTTTCTTCGCCGCGAACGAGCAATAAAATTTTGCCCATAGAAACCGAACGCGAAGCGTCACGTTCACCGTCAACCTTGATGCTTTCATCTTTACTCCGCCTCGAGGACGATACGTTGACGAGACAGAATGAAATTGCCCGTGGAGTGCGTCATGTAAATTTTCAGCTTGACATCGTGATCCGCTGTTCCCAACACGCTCTCCGCTACTTTAACTTGCTGCATGAACAGATTCTCTTGCGGATAAACGTTCAGGACGGGGAGTTCCTTAGCTGCCTCCAAATTTATTTTCCTATCTCATTTTCGCATTTTCTCTTGCTTTTTCTGACGGCAAGTTGCGGCTGTTATCGTACACGATAGCGAACACTAAGGACTTAATTAAGAAGTTTCAAATTTGGGACTTTACTGATCTGAAAATTTGGGGGATCAGAAATTAGAACATTAGGACAGGTATTTGGAGATCTGATGATCTGGGTATGTGAAAGTAAAAAATGCATAAATAAAAATTTATTAACTTAATTTTATCCTTATCTTCCTTAAACATCCCATAACTTAATCCAGATCTCCAATTCCATAGACCGAAAATCTCATCCACGGCTAATTAAGCCACCTGAATCTAATTAAACCGCAAAATCACATCGATGTTTCCTCCGCTTCAGTGATCTTTTATCCAGCAGGATTCTCGCTCGAACGATTTGTCCACACTCTCCGGGATCTCGACGAAATAATCAAGGTAGAGAATTCCGGACGGAATAGACAACGGCAGAGATGGGATTTCATCGTGTTCTTTGTCGCGAAAATGAACGACTAACCTAGGCGAGGGATTCGCTTCCAGGCCACAAGGCCGATCCTTAAAGTTCTTCATACAAGCCAGCAGCGACATTATTCCGAGCACACGGCTATGGACACCGGCCTTAAACCGCATTCTGTGCGGCGCCCTAGGGTGCTTTTGTCAGATGACACGCCGGTGAATAATTCACCTGGCTCGCATACACAGCGATGACGCTCGTAGACGGAAAATCGCGATACCGCCAGCTACCCGTAAAACTATCCTTCGCTCGCTGTTTTCATGTCCCTTAAATTTATCTCGGCTTATTGTGTCTCAGCTTCCGCGTAATCCCGACTCCGTCCTAGTCCTGCACGAATTATACCGACGCTTTGCTGTGTGTCACCCTTCAGGCGACGTCTTGTAACGATTTCATCACAAAAGTGTATACGTGCGTAACTAACTTTCAGGACTTAAGCTATAACTTTTGCATTATTAAACTGGCAACGCAGGGACTTATTTTTTGGAACATGTTCTTTTATAGTCATATAATCTTTGTTAATCACTGTACTATGTTCCTCTGTAGATGAGGATATGTGTATGAAGCTGAGGATGAACGGAACTTAGGTTCTATGGTTCTAAACCACTTTAAGTGTTCAAAAATAAGTTTCTATGCTATTAGTCAAAATGTTATAAGAAAATTCCGCCATTCGATATGTCCCTCATACTACAGTCTTCCTATGACAGTGAGGAATTTTTTAACTTCGTGCAACCCTTAAAAAAATTCCTCGCAACCCTAGAAACACAGTGAAACTCCGAGGGACATCACGAAGATGGCGGAATTTTTGTGAGAAAGAAGAGGGTTCGCCTCTTATTTCAGCCAGAGATCCAGACTCACTTTATGTATGCCCCGTCGGAAGTATTACATCTCAAATATTTAATATCTGCAAGATTTTCGCGCATATTCGTGGCTCGACCTTTGTCGCGTCACCATACTTTGCGTCTGAACACGAAGAAATACGGATCGCGTCGAAAACAACGAAACGGCATTCGCTTCTTTATATCCGCGAACACTGCGACATTATGAGCCACCTACTCCCTTTACAAGCTTCCAGGAACGCGGAAGCACGATCCATTCCAGGAGACGATAGCACCCAGTGGAATCGGGAATGGAGGATCTGGCTCATGAAGATCGCGTGATTCGGCGGTTATGAGCGTAAACAGAGCACTACAGCCACTGAAAATTTCCATGGGGAAATGGAATTGGGAGACACGTCAACGGGTGAACCATCGAGTACTCACAGAGAAATCCCAAGTGCTCTATTTTAGTTTTAACCACTTGACGATAAGACTTTATATTAAATTTTTTTTCGAAGGAGGAACAGAAGAGAAGAGAGGTATAAGTTAGGTGAAATTGATTTCATTTAATTGTCACAGACTTCACAGTACTTTGGTTCTTGAGTGATGGACAGTTTATCCAGAGATTTATAAACTCATAAATTTCCAATTTTCAAGTCTACATGATCTCACATTTTGAAATTAACAAATTTATAAACCCTCAAACTTACGTACTTTTAAATGTAAAAATTCTTAATTATACAAGCCTAATTTTCAAGGTAAGAAATCAATATTCGAGAGTTGCAAACAGTTCACCGCAGTGGAAAATCTATAAACAACGACAGAATTACAGAATCAGCAAAGTCAAAGTTTTACTGAAGCACATTTGCCTTTAACCTGGAAAAATTCTTCAAGATGCTATTCATGTTATATCGAGTACTAATTGAGTCGACCGTTAAGTATCAAATCGATATAACCAAATGAAAAGGCATTCATAAAAACCTAATAAGAAGTATCCGTCTCTGGAACATTCATTTAACGAGACACGAAGAAAATAAGAAAAAGATTCCCACAAGAATATTTCCGTAATACTTCCATTTCATCTTATTAATTAACCATTTTGTCGTCCACGTATTTTCTTTAGAAATTAGCTACTACCAAGGAAGACACTGCTGAGCGTCGAATGGCGAGGCATTATCCAACTTCATCGTTCAGAAGTTCCTTCTACCTTTGAACCGGTATAATTGGTTATTAGATGCCGACCAAGGTTATCGATCAAAGGCCTGGAACGTTGCGACCACACAGGAGGCAATTATCGAAGTGGCAGAATACTTTAAAGATCACCGACGACATATTCGCATCCACGTTTCAAGTGATAAAACCTACCAAGTAATTAGTTCGTGAAAGAGACCTCATAAGTTCTGTTTTAATTCACGTTTCCCGTTTTATTACCGACTAGAATATGAATCTTTGATCAAACACGTAGACATTTGTAATATTGGAAGTTGAATGGAAGATGTCGCAGGGAAAATTAATCTATTCTGGATGAATTGAAAATTAAATTTCGTATAAATGGAATTAAGTGGCTTCTGGAATAAAAGGTTACTATAAATTATATTTCAGATCGAATATAATTGTGATATACTATTATAAGGGTTGTCTGTATAAGTATAGCATTTTAGAATTTTCTTCAAGTTTAAATTTAAGTTGACTTCTAAGTTCAAAGTTCGTAAATTTTTAAATCTGCAAATTTCCGAATATTCATGTTTTTAGATAACCAAATTTCCAAACTGTAAATGGTTAAATTAAAAACTCAAACTAATTGAATGAAATGAATTTGAATATGTCTAAATTCGTAAATCAATTTCCTCAAGAAAACAGTGCACCATAAATGCATAAACATTTAGTGGCGTAATCAGACACCATTAGTTTCCACGATTATCATTGCCAACAGGGTGTACGTATGTTACTTGTTGAACCTCCATCATCCTGACAACTTTCTTACGGCTTTCAACCACCCTAATCATCCCTAAACTAATTACGTCACGTCCAACTTCCCTCGATCATCAATTATCACCGTGGCATCGTGGCAACCCAGTCCACGGTTAATGTGCCTACATAATCCAGCCGTTTCCGATCGATTTACAGCGAGAATAGAAACTCTGGACACAACATCGGGGGAGCAAAACTAAAAAAAAGTGTTGGATGTCTAGGGGAAAACATCGTTCACGAGACAATTTCAAAAGCGATCCCGTCTGTTATTCGCGAGTACTCGTACGAAAGGATACATCGAATGCATCGTTTAACATTGCTCGTGCTAAGCCAGGGTAGGGCCGTGTTATTCTCAGAAAAATGAATTTATATCCTCCAGCGTCGACACCTACAACCTTTCTCTCTCTTTCGTTTGTCTGGGACAACGTAGGTGGGTGGAGCGGCTTCAAGGGTTGATAAATGCGAAGCCCGAAACTCATCCTACCGATTGCGTTTCGTGTGCGACGAAATACCAGCCTGGAACGCTTTGTTTCCGTCCGTGAACGCGTTTCGAGAACTTGATGGACGGAAAAACCGGCAACGAAAGAGAAACGGACAGAAATTCTGGGGAACACGATAAACGGTGTTCCGTTACGGGAAAAGAACGCCGGAAAAAGAAATGGAACCTTCATGCGCAAATCCGGATCGAAATTTCCTCGAACTTCTAGCGTATACCTCCATTACTCTCTGCACTGATTCTGCTTTGAAAATTTCTAATTTCTGTCTCAACATTTTTTTATTAATTAGCTGCGATGGTATGTCGACGTAAGAAATTCAACATTTATAATCCGTGATGCAAGAGTAGTTCCAAAAGTATCCATAATGGCACTTATGGTCAGGTTCATTTAAAATTTACATATTGATAAAAATGATTACAAATTTTTATCAATATTCCTAGTTAATATGAAATGACTGTTTTTCAATTGGAACAGTGTATCAATTTACAGCAATTTTATGAAAAATGTCTATATAGATATTATACACAGGTTATACGAAAAAAGACAACCCATAAATGACAAGACAAAAATATAATGATCTAAATATTCGGATAAATTTTTAAAAAACTTTCAGTCTGAAAAATATTTGTTCGTTGAAGAAATAACAGCAGGTTCCAACAAAAATGTCCACCTCCGCCATTTTCTGGTCGAGTTTCCTTTCATATCAACCGAAAGTTCGTAAATCAACAAGAAAATCGGAGGTGTCCGTTCTGAAACAACTAGATCGTTATTAGGTCTCAAGGATCCAGCGACGAACAGTGTTATCCTCACGTATCGAGAGTCGATTGCTCGAGCTGGATCACTGAAAATGATCGCCGGGACGTTCCACGGGACACTCTAAGTTCAATTTCTGCGACGGTGAAACTCGCCGGAAGTTTGAACGAGAGCTTTCCTTCGGAGCTGAAGCTCACGCGGAGTCTTCACGCGAGCTTTCAACTCGTCCCGACGAAATTGCCGTTCTATTACCGTTCCATTCGACCCGCTCGGAAAACTGACGTCTTACTCGTTGGAAAAAGTTTTGCGAGTCATTGAAAAACATTTCCGCCCTTCGTGGATATTTCGTTCCGGCTCTGGTTCGTTCGTTATTAAGAAACAAACAGGAGGCGAAGAAAAAAGACCGACGAAGAAGGACAGGAAATCCAACTTCCGACTCTCGAAGTTGCTTGCTCGATAAACAGACATAAACAGATACTCACGGAAATCTTACCTTTGATCATTTTTTATTCAACTCTTACGGCTCAATTAATTAATTCTTGCCTCGCGAAAACTCGTGAGAATCTTATGATTAATTTTCAACTTGTTTAACTTCTTTCATATAATTAATTTTTTTACAGATATATTTCTTGAAAAATATACTTATTATAATATGTCTTATTACATCTTCCTAAAAGAAGTTGATATAAAAAGAACCCTCCTGTATGGAATAAATAAATAAACGAGAAGATTGATTGTTTCTTGCAAAGCAGAGTAACATGGAACAAATAATGAATCATTGATAACTACCCATGGGATGAACTGATAATACAGTCATAAATCAACAACCATTTCAAGCAACGAGGCAACAAAAACAAAAACCGAAGTGGCACGATCGTCAGGCAGTGACGCTCTCAGGTACATCACAAATTTGTGAATCTGCATTCCCAGTTCGGGCTAAGATTTCGAGGATGCATTTTCAAGCTGCAACCATAGCTCTGGCTGTCCCGTGAATCATAGTGGTCCGTGGCCGCCCCGGGATACGCGTCGTATAAAGTTCTCGTGAATTTCTTCGTGGGCGTAACCGATCCCGCGTGCAGCTATACGAACCGCTGCGTTACGATATTCAATATCCGACATCGTAATGGTGGTCAAAGTTCCGTTTCGTAGCCTGTGCCGTAGAAATTTGCATGTATATCACGATTTAACAACGAGGAGAACCGAATGCCACGTGGGGAGACGATCAGCCACAGGGAATTGTTCTGCAATGCAGAGATACATCGACGAGGATTTCGATCTTACCGGAGCACTTGAATTATCGACCGTCTTTCCGTTGCTCATCTTATGCAATAGCAACCAGTTAGCCATCGTGCCACGTTTCTCGATCGTCGGGAACTTCCAGCGTTGTAACGCGTTACCCGAGTTGCAAATTCGAGGCTGGCCTGCACTTCGTTGATTAACGAAACCGCTCGATTCATCCTGCATTTCGATAAGAGAATAGTTCCCGTCGTTGCGGTGTTACGTTCGTGAGAAGTTTCGGGAATCTCCGAGCAGCGAAAGTTCCCGCTCACAAGCGGAGAAGTCAGAATTCCAAATCTTTGCGACTTCGATCGAATCTTCTTTGGGTTCTTCTAAAACTGTTTGCGAATAACGATTATTACTTACAAACTTCTGCACTTTCTTACAAACGTTTCCTCGGGCTGAAATGCCCATACTCGAACAATGTAACTTCTTCATTCTTTTTATTAAACGAATAGCATTTTGGAGAGACATTCAGAAACGAATGCTTTTGAAGCTATTTCTTGACAACAAGTATATGTACACGGATAATAAACACTTTACTGCTCTTTAGTCTGAAATTAAATTTACTAATTTGTATGTAGGTTGACCATCTTAGTGGAATGTTAGGTAATTTACATACTGATCAAATATAAAAATGTCAGCCATTTTATTTTAATCTTTTCCTAACTTCTCTTAAAATGAAGCACTAACCGTAATTATTTTTGATTTAATAATTGTTTTAATATACATGAAACAATATAACCCAATATTTTGCAGAATATATTATATATAAAATTGTTTCCTGAAAGGACACAGTTTATAAGAAGTTTATAAATGTAAAATGGAGAAGAAAATCGGATGAAAAAAATTGATGGAATAAAATTCCACGCGATCGAACGGAATACACGAAAAGCCAGAGTATAAGAAAAGAATATTTGCAACCTTGAAATTCCCATGAACATTGGATCTCTTATTTTCTCGTCGATCTTCCTCGAGAAAGAATTGAGCTACGCGAGACTGTCCAAGCGTATCGATGTCGTTCCGTTCATGGTCCATACGATCCGTTGCCATGGAGGCAACCTAACCTAACCCACAATCTATTCTCTGGATGTCATTCAAACGCGAGGCGAAGGATCAACCAGCCGGAAATGAGACGGCCAAACACAAAAACGACCTTTGTACCAAGTCGAACGCAAGAGATACCTGTGGAACGGCTGCCTTCGCATCCTTAACACGATATCGCTTCCTTCGCAGGCTCCTTGCCCTCTTGAAACATCTTTGCACCAATCATTTTTCCTAGTATCCTTGAAAATGGTCCGTGAAAGATCGCAGCATGAACGACTCGTAGAACAAACAGCCGAATCTTTCAACTGGAAAATATTTGTCGAATGCTTTTGTTTCGAATGATTTGCGATGGAAGATCATTGAACGGAAATAGGTTCACACAGCGCTTGTAGTGTTGCTATACTGCAGTCTCGATATATGGTTATTTTCTGAGTATGTTACGGACTATTTAATGTAGTTTTAGAGCATAGAAAAATTTAGACATTTAAAATTTTGTAGTTAGATGTTTAGACAATTTCTAATTTTCTAATTTATGAAACTTCCTGTTTGGAAATGCGGAAATTGAGGAATATAAAAATTTCACAAATTCGGGGATTTTGGAATTTAGAAATTTTGAAATATAGAAATATAGAAGTTTGGAAACTTGGAAGTTCGAAAATTTCTAAATTTGGTAACTTAGAAATTCGGAAATTTGGAAATCTTGAAATTCGGAAATCCAGTGATCCAGAAATTTTGAAATTCGGAAATCCAGTGATCCAGAAATTTAGAAATTCGGAAATTTAGAAATAAAAAAATCTAGAAAATTTGAATCTACATAAATCATTTAAAGCTCCTTCGTAATTCAATAAAAATTTTGAAAGGTTACATGATAATCACCCATAAGTGACATTTTATCATGAGCGATTACGACTTATTAAAGTAGGTTGACACACCGAAGGGAACGGGTGAGTGATTCCCACTCGTACGTAGGCATTCGCATTCTTAGATCCGACAAATTAATCTATATGAGGTAATAAGACTGCTCCTGAACCTTGACCCCGCTACCATTACGTATTTAACCACAGTGCCACGATGTCGCTCGTTATACTAATTGTCGTTCATTTTTCTTACGCAACCACATACTTGTCGCTCGTGTCGTTTGCAGAACATCAGCTTTGTTATTTAATTAACGAAGACCTTACTGTTTCGTAATTTCATCAGTTTCATATGAACGCATGCATAGTAAATAACATTGTGTACCGAAATTTTTCTATAAAACTTCGACCAAACCAAGGTTCTACATTATACTATTTTCTGTTTCTACATAGTCGTTAGTGAGAAGGAAACAAGAGTATAAGCAGGACCACTTCTGGTCTAGCAAGTAGGCCATGCAAGTGGAATAGGACTCGTCAATAGTTAGACGAGGGGATTAGGTATTATTTCCAATCTAACAAGTTGAAACGGAAACTGTGTTCTAATCGAACAAGTAGAATAAGTGTCACTTCTGATCAGACAAGTAAAATGAGATCTTTGATCAGATCTACGTCCCTATGGGTTACTGGAACGATAGAACCATGAGTGCCTACATACTGAAGATTTCGATGTCAGATCCCCGTGATCAAAGTCCCATTGATTATGGAACAGTGCCCTATCCCATAAATCTATCCTTGGCAATATCTTGTTCCCTGTCGTTTGGGTGTGTAGTATCGATTCTGAAGGGGCACTTTGATTAGATTTTATGATTTCGATATGTCCGAGTATATTAAGGTGTCCATAGCTTCACGCGTAAATTCTTATAAAAGATTTAGGTTCATAATTTTCTACGACAGATTGAGGTTTATAAGTAAATTTTTATGTCAGATTTAGGTTCTTGTCTAAATTAGATTCACATGTAGGTTCATAGCTGAATTCTCATAAAATCACATATTGTCATATAGGATGATTTATTAAAATGTGAGGAATAATTATTAGTCGAAAGTAGTCACGGGTGTTGTTATTAGTATTTATAGTAATTTGTCAATTCTTCAAATTTAATTGCCACCAGCTTAATACAGAATTTTACAAAGATACTGATAAAATTACTACTAACCCAGAATAGAATAATTCATAGAATAATTCACAGAACGACCCATTTTCGTTGGAATTTCCAATAAATGCGATTCAGTTTCATTTCAACGATTGCAGACTTCCAAAAGGATAAGAATTACAAGTGCAGTGTATTTTATTTGAACCACATCGTTACTCGAGACGACATCGTCGTCCACGTTCATTGAACACGAGCCTGTTGTCGGGATTCACTCACGCTCGAAGATTCGATCCACCCTCGGTCCGCTACAGTCGCGAAACGTTTTACCAAAATTGGGTCGGAAGAAATCGTGGAGGACGTCGAAATTATATCTTCGATAGGCGAACTTTTCTTCTGAAAGCCGTAAAAGCTTGCGCGTAACCCGTTCAACCGGAAGAAATTCATTGTGTTCGGAATCTCTACGACTTTCCGAAACATGTTACATCGATGAAAACCTTTCTCTGCTAGATTAAACTGAATTGATCGCAAGTATCTCAATTTTGATGCAATAATAATTACGTTCGGTAATCTACTTTAATCGAGAACCAAACGTTTCTATTCATGTTGTGAACAAATATGGTACTGTATTAATTATTGAAGTAACATATTGTTGCTTAAAAAAGTGAAGTACGGTATTGCAGTGTCTATTGAACTGAATCTTCTATAAATATAATTTTATTACAATAAATTAATTTGAAAATAAAAATATGTAATTTTAGTTTGATATATAAATATCATCGATAAAACGATGTATATATTAAAAATCTTGTTTCACCCGAAAAAAGTGGCTTTTGAATGGCAGTGTGCGTACATTAATAACGTTTCAATTACTGTTTATTATTTCAACGAAATTGAGTGCGCTGATAATTTTTTATTCACTGTACGAATACATTTAATTTCAGATTATACAGAAATATTTGATACGAAAGTCTGAAACATTTCCATAAAATATTTCCACTTCGTATTCAAAAGATATTCGATAATTTCACACAAAGAGATTGTGAGTTTTTAATACATATTTCGTGATCAAGCATTCAAATTTTTTAATTAATCAGATTATTGATTTGATGACAGAGATTGTAAAATTATTTTTTTATTGATTCAATAAAATTAATAGAATTAAATAGATATAATTTTAGGTAATAAAAGTCACTGGAAACTTAAAAATTTCACAACGTAAGATTCCACATTTTGTCCCTGAATTCCTTTTAAGCACATCACGAAATCCCGTCCAGCACACCCACTTCATAAAATCCTCAAGTTACACCGAGTGAAGTCTCGAACAGAAGCTACTGATTTCTCGAATGTCAAAACCAGAACAATCGTAACCGAGACTAAAATGCGACACGAAAATATGTTCATAGCCTGAGAAATATCTAAGGGAATAGTCATATCTAAGGGAAAATTCACAGTTACGTAGCAACATAATAAGCTAACCGTAACACAGGATTGTATTTCAACGTGCTTATTCGTCAACTTCTCTGTTCATTAACTTGTATATCCTTTAACTAGTTTGTCTATCCTCATATTTCAATTTGTCTACCCATTCGTCTTACGTAACGAATCTTACACAAATACAGAAATTGAAACATACGCTTTGTCACAGGATTTAACAAACGAAAGGAGGCTGAATTGGTACTATGTGGGCTGTATGACAAATGCTAATGATGATCAAGAATACTATTCAATTACGTCACTCACAGCTAATTATTGCTATAACAAGACAAATAGAAAAAGCTGAAAAATTGTAATAACACCAAAAATTGGAAATGCGAATGTCATTTACCACATTCGAACTACGGCGTTACGCGATATCACGAAGCAAGTTAATATCATGATATTGCTTATTCTGCTCCACTATTACATTCTAACAATGCTACCTTACGTCAAATAACAAGATGAAACATCATTTTTTCGATAATAGACTCGTTCCAGAACGATAAATTGAAGACATTCTGTCCATCATACGAATCATCAAATGAACGTGCCTGGAGGAGTTGTTCAAGTTTTCTTCGGTTGCTCAGCTTCTTATCGGAGACGTCGACGATATTCCGGCGTTGACAGGTAATGACGTGTATTGGAACATCGGTGAACATCGTTCGAGCAACAAAGACGAAGCGACAGGGGTAGTATGCAGGGTAGGTGAGCCTCGTTACCGGAACAACAGACGTAACCGCAATCCATCGTAGGACAGAGCCATGCTTCATAGCCTGGTCGATAAGTCAATGCACCGACAATACCCACCGGCAGAGGGAACCCACCTAACTGCAGGATGACCGTCCGTTGTCCCATGAACCTGCCTCAGACCTAACACCACTGCATCGGACACGATGCTTGCACCTGTATTCTCAGCAGGTATACTCAGGTACGCCTTCGCATAACCTTGACAATCTTTTATTTTGTACAGTTTTATATTTCTGAATTTTTAAATATGGTGGGAGTGAGCTGAAGTTTCCAAATCAGCTGCAATCACAATTGCTCAAATTTGTCTATTTTACTATTTTTAAATTTCAGAAGTTTACACATTCACCCAACCACAAATTTCAAGTTTTTCAAACTTCCTAAAATTCTCGGACTTGAAGCACTTCTTGAAGTTCCTGAATTAGACGAAGAGTGTGAGAATGAAGTTTTGTATTCTGTATAGGGTACAGCAGTGCATATCTTCGGATTAAACAAGAACATCATTGTTCGTGATTAGTCAACAAATGGTGGTTTATGTATCGTGGTATTGGATCGCAATAGCTCATCCAGTATGGTTATGCATCTATCATGTGCCGATGGCATCCATTATCTCTCGTGTACTGTCTTATTTGCAGACTCCTGTCAAAGCGGCTCTTCTACAATCCTCTGTGTTCCCTCTCAGCATATGTCATCCTCCCTCTTAGATATGTCGGATGTATTTCATCGTTGATACCAGGTAATGACGTATATTCGAGCCCATGCTAAGGAGATTCTGAATGACGGAGACGGATAACGACGTAGCAATTAGATCAAAGGGTAATAATTCGGTTTAATGACGGTAATGAGTAATGGGGTAATTGTTCAAAAGTTGACTTACAATTATAACCACTTCGTATTTTACATGTAATTTCGCGATTTGGAATGTTAATTTAGGAAAAATTTTTTCTAACCGTACTTATGATATGCACTGTAATTATGATGCTAGCTGAGGTGCAGATCGAGATGTTGGTCGGTACTTGAAATGGATCGAGCAATTTAAATTCAGTAGATAATGATGTGAGACTAAAAATTTTCTCAGTTATTAAATTTAAGGATTTTCAAATTTTTCGAAAATTAAAATATTTTAATTTGTATATAGCTCACAGCGTGTTTGATTCACTAACCATATAAATTACGTGAATGCACGAGGTGAATTTGTCTAACCTGTGTATCAGATAATCGTGAATTATCGGAACAAGAGTGTTCGAAGCAACTTGCTGATCGAGAGACAAGCCAGAACGGTTGTTTCATCCTGTGATCTTTTCCGTGTCCCGCTGTCGACGAAGCCGCATGAACGAAGGAAAGACGCCGCGATTCCGATCACGGAATCGGCAGACGCCGAGACGACTGTCGCGAGGAAATCGCGGGGAAAAGGAAGAGAAAGCACGAAGAAAGAACGGTGATATCGAACGAAGAGAAAGTCCCCACCGTGAAGGGTGGGAGGATTGCATTTGTGCCTGCGACGACAGCGGGAAATGAGAAATAGCAAAGCAAGGGAAGAACTCTCTGTACGTATCCGATTGCACGCGCAGCCATCTTCTATATCGGGACGTTAACTACACGGACCAAAGTATCTCGTCGATCGCCAACCAAAGAGATCCTATCTGATATGAAACGTTCGCGATCTCGCCGGTTGTAAAATCTGAAGAGGATCAGATGCTTGAAGCGGGACAGGAATGAAATCGGTATTCGTTTCTTCGGGATTGCCAGCATGGATGAAAGGAATATCGTACAGTGATTGGATTGTTAGCTCGATGGATTATAGACTTTGATGGAAATGGTATGGTCAAACATTCTTCTCCCATCTGACTTTCAGTATTTTTGAATATTCATGATGTGCATGATTATGACCGTGTAATAAACACGACTATTCACAGTCACCTGTGTATATTCATGTAGTTGCTTTTGGGTTAACATTATGATGTTGGAAATATTTGTAATTACGAATATGAATGTTACATCCAGACATATTATTTCTAGATTCACATAACTCTGTATATCTCTACATTGCTGTAACTTCAGATTTCTATATCTTTTGATCACTACAACTTTACATTCATAATATACTTTTTGATTTTTATAAAGACCTCCATACTTTTCCCTATTTTTACTCTCTTAGATAGTCGTACTTTCACATCTCTATGCCCCCACGCATGCACAGTTAACAATGTAACAAATTGAATTACATCAGAATCAATAGCTAAACAGGAAGCAATAAATGTACAATAGAAGATAGTAAATTAAAGTGATGTAGAAGGAATTACACGAGGGAATTGAGTAATTGTAACAAAAATTAGTTGTAGGATATTGGCGGATGGGAAACGAGAAAGTTTCGAAAGTGTCGAAGGACGACACATCTTTCCTTAGAGATTTCATGATTTATCGTCCGACCGGACGTGTCGTTCGATAGATTTTTCCTTTCCAGAATTGTTTTCTCTCTTATTGAAGATATTTCTATTTCATTCGCCACACATGATTTATTACGAACAACTCGCGACACGTGTAATGTACAGTCGTAAGACGCTTTTAAAGAAAGAGCGATGAAAGTTTCATATACGTTTCAGTAGTTTAGTATCTTTGAAGGAGATTAAATTGTCAAACTTCGAAAGGACAATTATTCGTAAAATTAAACAAACTTCTCTTTCATGATTAACATAAGAATATCTGTTTATGTATAAAGGAATTTGACACAAAAAAGGTTTGAATATTATACAATTCTGAAGAGATAGGAAAGGAAGAGATAGAAATAACAGTGACGTTTTCCATACATCAATTCAAAAATGAACGATTCACTTCAATCGTTACATAATAAATCGTGACTCTTTACGTGATCCACATTACACACATCAAACTACGCGTGATCAATCATATTCAACAGAAAGGAACTTCTTACTAGAAGGATGACATGATTTTAATCCCACAATGCTGCGTGACACGTCGATTTTCCTGTCCAAAGACCAACCTGTATAGAGGACCCGTTTTGCTCGTTATCGTTGACATCTTACTAATTCTTGTCACAACAGTGGCCATCGATAATGTCATATTGAATGATTGTAAGGGGAATTCGAACGCTTGACATTTTACATTTTTATCTCTGAATTTGAACATTCGGAATTTGCAGATTTCTAGTTTTTCTGTGTTGCTAGATTTTTAGGTTTCTAGATGATTGGATTTCTAGATTTCTAGATTTCTATTATAGATTTCTAGATTTCTGGATTTTTAGATTTTTGGATTTCTAAATTTCTACATTTTCTATTCTATCTCCAGAAATCTGTGAGCAAGCATTTGACTTATCCATCACTGGTCAACCCAACAACCCATGGACTTAATATTCGTCCTCCAGACTAGTAAATTTGTAATTATTATAGGTATCCAAAGATCATACCAAGGCTTGAAATGGCCCAGTTCATCGACATTTCCCCATGAAAGAGGCGATATCTGTCGGCTGTTTCGTCTTTCTGAAATATCATCGTCGTGAAAGGGAGTCTTTGGAGCGTGCGAAAGGAGATTGGTCCAGCTCGATCCGTGGACATGTGTATCGAATGCAAATCGATACGCGCGAGAGAAACCAAGATAGAATGTAGCCGCTAGAGACGGGCAGAGGAACGAGGACGGTAATGGCAAAAGGAAATGGTCCAAGCAGATGCGATGTTTGCCCACCGCTCTTAGCTGAATTCACATCGACGCCCCTTCGTCGTTGTTCTGATGCCAGTGATCGTTGGATCGCCAAAGTGTTTGGAAAATCTATCGTTGATCGTTTTTGGACCCAGCCACCGCTCGATTTCACGCCGAGGAAATGAGTTTTCTCGCGCTCGATCCGTGAGCTACCCTTTCACCTTTCCACGTCGACCGACCATTTTGTTTTTCTCTTGGCGATTCACGGAATGGCGTGGAACGCTTCGCAACTTCGACCCCTCGGTCTAAATGTATTTCTCTACCTTTCGGGGGATCAACCTGCGGAATAAATCCTTTCTGCGGTGCTTGACAGAATGGACTTTGGAAGTGACTGATAATTAAATTAGTTTGAATGGTAGTAATAGAATCAATGTATTCGATGCGGATGATGGGAATGTGTGTCAATGATATTAGACATTATATTGGGTTATAGTATTTAACATTAGGTTGTTACAGGTATAATTGTATAAAATAGTATTTATCGTCAGACACTATGGAAAGTGGCGATGGAGAAAAATTTATAATTACAGAAAATTTGAAATTGAAGGATTTATTTGGCATTCTTTTGCGTAACACACTTTGAATATTTATTGTGCATATTTGTTGTGCTTGTATACATTACTTACGCGTTTAAATTAATTTCATCCACATATAAAATTCGGTAACTTAACTGTATGCTATTACCAATAAAAATTCAAGTTGCAAATTTAGTAAAAATTTTTCCAACTTTAATTTAAAAGAGAACTCGATAAAAACAGAGCCTCCTGCAAAAGGAATCGATATAATAGGAATGAAAGAGATGTTAAAATACCTAGTTTCCTAAAACCATCGTTCTATATTATACTAATAACATAAAATGGTAGTTAAAACGTGACGTACTCGTATGTTAAACAATTCCAATTATAATATGGCGCAGCACACACGGCCATTTTCTCTGTGACGGTAAATGGGTTAAATTGAAATTTTAAAATTGAAAATGAGGATGAAATACATTGGGAGGATAACAGGTGGTCGACCAAAACTCAAACGCTTTATGAGAGGAAAATTTCCATCAATATTTTAACACTGTAGTTCCAACAACTTGTTCGTAATCTACTAGAGGGTGTTTACCGTCACACCAAGCGACTTCGAGAAAAACTTGCTTAGTTAACCAGGGTCGTTCTACTAACGAGGATGCTTGCGTTTTTTGTGATAGAATAAGGTGTCGAAACTTGCAGGTTATTTAACTCTTGAATAGATTATTCACTCACGAAAGAAACACATGTATATGAACATACACATATACATATACATACATACACATATGTATATGAACATATTCACATTAAAATGTAAGAGACATTCAACATATGAGGAGTCATAATAAATTCACAAAAACAGTGAATTTCTTAAAGTAGCTACTGTAGTTTTATTTCATGAAAATTTAAAAAAAATTGAGTTGCAGAAAAGGTGCTCTACTTGCTATAATCTAATTTGTAGCATCACTTTCAAAGAGTACGAACAGACAATTTCATTGACACCTTGAAGACCTTGAAGATATAGCTCAAATAGTTAATAAGAAAAATAAGTTAAAATTTCAATTGGTAAAAATGAATAAAATTGAACAGCATGTTGAAAGAATATTTTCTAAGTGACCCAATGCTTGTCAACTGCAGTATGTACCGCTTGGGACAAAAGAGTGCAAGAAAGTTTCAAGGTATTTTTGCGTAGCTTACAACCATAGAGACTTTCGATCAGCAGTTTTATCTGCACGTTACCTTTCACGGCAACGTTATTACGAACGTCAAAGCGGTGCTAAAGCTTTTACGATTCGAAGCGGAAACGGTAGTGATCCTCGAAGAAAGGAAGAAAAAATAGAAGAAACGATTGAATCAGATGGTGGCGAACTGCCAATACAGTGATATTCCGGCCACGAAGGTGGTCGATCGAGAAACGAAATCGGTGTTTTATATATATTATACAGAAATTCTAGTTAATACTCGTCCCGTTCGCCATTCAACGTATCGATTCTTTGCATTTTGCCGGATTGAATATCTGGCTGAACGCTCGAACGTGTTTATCGACCTCTCGACGATTCTGAAAAACCAATTACAGCCGTGATTTCGAACGTGTTCGCGAGCCGGTTTAATGGCAGAAAAAATAGTAGCTCTCGATAAATTCGAATGGGCAATTCGGATACATTTTAAATGCCCATGATAAAAGTAGCCAAATAAACGCGATATAACGAAAAACGTCGATACAACATTTGCATTGATTGGTATCCTATTTAAACGAATCAAACGTCACTATTGAAACTGACGTTCGATGTTGGCAAAAGTGATACACGATATTCGTTTATTACGTCTGAATAAAAACTCGGCAGCGAAATTTACACTGTTCAGTTAAGTGAAATTACTATCTGACTACGCTTAAATTTAAAATTATTATATCGGAAGCTCTGCTGGCGGCCAAGCCAGAACCAAAGGAACCATTTTCTGTGCTAACACGTCAGAGAGCTACATTAAATTCAATTTACAACGCTCGCTGTTCCTGACGAACCATTTCTATGTAACTCCAGAAACAACCCTGAAACCACTACAGATGAACAGTCAAATTTTCCTAAATTTTCGGCGTTTTCGCGTAGAAATGAGACATTAACTCGGTGCTGTTCAAGGTACTTCATATCGAAGTCACTTAAAGATGGATTAAGTAACATATTATGCAGGGTATCTCGTAACTTGTGAATAAATAACATATTATACAGAGTGTCTCACTACTTGTATATTCAAAGTGAAGATGAACATATGTCAGACATAAGGACAGACATATGTCAGGACACAAATTAATTTTTCAGTTCCATTTTCCAATTTATTAATGTATGACCTAATGTTAGAAACAGTTAAAGGTTTATTGTGTTTCTTTTTTTCAAATATTCAATTTGTATAAATTTGTTAACTCTTAGTGACTATGGTAGACATGTAGTATGACTTTTTTATAGCTTGAATGTCGAGTGTGATATGGTTATGCGCACGTTGGTAGTCAACCCGTTAAAATCTATCGTCAGGATTCGTCCAACCGGTAACGAAATCGTTAATCCACTTATCAAGGGTGAACAGAAATCCCCCAACGAAAAAGCCCTTTCCATTTCACCATCCGCGCTCCTTGTTCCGTTAAACCCATTAACCCGACACCATAAGCGGCGAATCGTCGAAATCCGGAATATCCTCGAGGAGACTCGGCTACAAATAATATTTAGGGAACGTATCCTGCTACGTAAACGCGTGAGCCTGCTCGAGACGGCACGGTACGGCATGAATTTAAATTTCCGTTAATTGGAGTCGGGGATTAAGGCGAATCGAATCGACTAATTGCCGTTCAATTCTCGTCGAGATATCCATTCAGTTTCGTACGTTTCTTGTGTCGGTATATGTTTCCTCCGATTCTCCGATAATTATTCTTTGATCGTGCGAGCGCGATATTAATTCGTGATCGACCGTGCCCGGCGATATTGGAAGCATTTCATTTAGAGAAATACTCACACATGATGCTCTGGATTACGCGGAGTACTTGCCATGACGGCGACAGTAATTTGCGCGTTAATTACGTGCGTGATAATTGTGTAACGATCAGAATATAGTCAATATTACTCGCGTATCTTGCGAACGTGTCGGTTTCAGCTTTGAATCCCTCGCGACAGACACTAGTTTGTGAAACTGTGCATACAGAATGAATCAGTAATTTGATTACACTGTAATTACCGCGAGGTGACGGTAAATAAGAGTTCAAGAATATTTCGCGACAGTCATTCGTGTGGAAGGTCAATAATTACAAAACATCGTTCCGATTCATGCTGTAATTTTTTAGTGGAACAATTGAATTACCGTATACTACATAACTTTTAATATGGGTTAATTTTAATTTACCTTAATTAACATCCGTATAAATTAATGGAAATCACGAATGATAAAAAAAGAGAATAAATAAAAGAAAGGAATTAAAAGAGAGAAGCATTGTACAGAAAATGACCGACGACGTATGATCGGAAAAGAGAAATCAGAGCTTGGGAATTTCTTTCTACGTGTTATTTTCAGTTTTCGGTTCGCCGGTTAACTACAGCTGGTCTCTAGCTGGAATTCCCGCTAAAGTGAATCAAAATCGTTCGTTCCTTTTTTATCCCCTTACACCCGCGTCCGTTCACTCCGGGATTATCCAACCACCTGAAAAGAGTTCCCGTGAATTGCTTTTAAGAGCAATTATACCTGGAAAATGGCTCTCGCTGTATCTAATTGCCAACGAGGAACTTCCATTTTTGAGATTTTTATAATATTCGCAATCGTCCGCGAGAAAATTGCTTCTGACATTGGTCTCTTCAGAATAGATACTGTTTTAAGTTAATCAGTACCTGCGATCTGAATAATTTCAACGAGTTTATTTTATATCGTCGAATCGTACATTTTTTGCCAGAGACATCATTCTGTTTTATCTCATTTTTATTTTGCAACACGCACAATTTTAACGTAACGAAGTAAAAAATGCCGGTTTTTTGTATTAATGTGTTAACCGCGCATCGTTAAATTCGCTGTCGTTTTATTAGAAGAATTTGTAGCTCCAAATTTTACTGTCACGCTTTTTATTACCTTGCTATATGTTACACAATTGTACCCGTAAATGGTTACAGTACATTAATTTTTAAAAATCTCACGACAGTATTCATCATCACCATGAGAATAAAATTTATCCAATGCCTTCGATAATAATCTGACGCATATCATAAACACGAAACTGTTCTAACAAATTGACAATGATAAAAATATGTAAAAGTTATAACACCAATTTTGTGATGAAAAACTTTGGTGTCAATTTGCTGTCATTTCGTTCAAAATCAATTTTTCAAAAATCCAATCAGACAAATACTAAATAATTTAATATATTTTTTGAGAATGTTTATTGATAAGCTAGCAATAATCAGCACAAAACACCTTGAAAGTAATTTTTAATTCAATGCATCATTCTAAGAAAAATTCCCAAACATGCTTTGATCGTTTTAGATAGATTCAAGTAGGTGTTAACCACCGTATTAAGATAATAACAGATTTCGTCCCTGTACAAAGGACCATAATTTAAAACGATATTATTTTTTATCGATGTAAGTGCAGAAGAATCGAAGCAAAACGCGTCGAAACACGGATGCGCAATAACGGAAGATAATAAAAGCAGAGAGATTACCTGTAACCCCATAAAAGGTCATGTCGTCTTACGGCGGTCATTAACTGGCTTTTTCCGTAACGCGACCGATACAGGCGCATCTTTATGACTCGCTTGCTTACGGCACTGTAAAATTATACAACGGCCGTTTACTGTACGTGGGCACGTGTGTACGCATTATCGAAGAAGCATTATGCAAACTTTCTTCGAAAACAATTACCCGACGCCCTGAACGACGACACTATCCAGGATAGAATTTCGCCCCAGAAACGCTGCGTATCTACATGCAAACACGTTTACGTGGTCCCGTTTAATTTTAATCGTTTACCATCGAAATGAAACGAGCTCCCTCTCGACCCACCGTTTCAGCTTTTTTCGATGAAGTTTCGTTTTTTCGGTTTCTCATCATCGCTGTTAGAAAGATATTATCTAGCTAATAGCTTTACTTGCAACGTACAATTTTCGTTGTAAATACACCAACATGTATAACAATAAATAAGTTTTATAAATTTAGGATTTGAGAATATATAAATTCAGTTCCTTTCAATTTCCAGAAACAGAGTACCCGAAGCACGTTGAAACTGCAGTCTTGACAATTTCACAACTGCTGATACAACGACGATTAAAGTTATCGCTCTCCTAATAATTGCTCTCGGAAATTTACGAGGTCAGAGCACTAATAATCCGACTAAAAGGACAATAAAAGGTGACATAAACATATCGATATCTTGATCGAGAATCGCTGACAGTCCTTAATAAAGAAAAATTTGTGCCGACCAATACTAACTACTTTCATCTCGTTCGGTTAACTTCGACCCGTACTAAAATACACCGTCGATCTCGCGGATTTATCGCCGGCATGATTAACGAATTTTAGAATGCTCAAAAGTCAGCTGAGTAGCCCTGACTGCGTTGAATGGCGAACGAATCGATGACCTGGTCGCGATCGTTCGCGAAAAGGTGCTGCGAGTCTGCTTGACTGCAAACGGATAACAATCGACCTAATTAACAGCGTGCATCGTGTCGGCTTCTATCGAGCGCGAAGACTCGCAATGAAATAAACTCTTACAACGAATCGAGGCCTCTTGCACAAAGACTCGTATTTGCATCTGGTCACCTACATACGTCTTCTGAATACGGCTCCTAAATGTTAATTGCCTCTTCGTGGGCTGAAACGACGATAACGGACGAATCTCAAAGCATCTTGCTGTTGAAAAAGGCTTTCTGAAACTTTCTTGTTGAAACGCTGAATTTCGTTCAAATCGGTATTTTTATATTATCGATCACTCCTGTTTGTTCCACTGTGTTTGAACGTTTGAGTATACTTGTGATAAAAGAACGACAACTGGTGAAATAGCGAAGTGATAAATATTTCGTTCGGAGCATTACACACGCAGTTAAAAATTTTAAAGAATGACAAGTTTAAGTTGCCTTCTGAATGTGTGAAAATAAATTATTGGACAAATTAATTCTGTGAGCCCACATCGAGATCCTTGCCTTCCGTGTTCTCGCTCATTTAGTCTAAATTATATGCTAAGTTTGTCCCATTTTCTGCCACATCGTCCACCTTTCGACTAGTCACCGTCAAACGTTAAGACTCATAAATCGATTTCGTGCATCTTCAAATAAGCTTAATCAAAATGTGCAGCTACCAGTCTATTTTTACGTGGACGCAACCAGCATAGTTTCCGCTAACAAGTGGACCAGAACTAGTTCGAGAATTGTCCATGAGTATCCGTAGTCGAGAAACTTGGTCGTAGTTCGTCGCGAAATTAGTAAAACTCGTTTACACCGCAAGGCAGGTAGTTCACTGGCTGCGTCGTTATAACGACAAACTCGTCTTGCTTGTAAACGCGTGTAGACGGCAGAGGAAACCGAAAAGGGTGGCGAACCCGGGGGACGAGGAGCCGTTTCTGATGGACCAAAACCACCCCGGCTTCTATATACCGTTAACAAGACGCGTTTCTAGACGGCATAAGCTGCAGGATCTTGGAGATATCGCGGTCTCGCAGAAACGAGAGGTCCTTTCTCTCGATTGCTTCCTTGCTTCGTGCGCTGGCTCGTGAAACTGCAGACCTATGCATCGAGTGGACACGATTTCTGAGCGTCCTCGTCGAGGATAAATGTAGTTTCGGGGCGCGGGCCGTGTCCGACGCTGCGAACCCCGAAGATTTATTATCCAATTTATGTCGCGATCAAGACCGATGCCGCTTTAAAATAGAACGATCCAACTGAACGAAATTAACGCTTTGCTGCCGTCGAACACGCTCGATATTGAATATTTCGGCGCGATTTAAGGCTGCTAGAAATCCATTCCTTGGTGAATGCTTTTTCCTAGGGAATCGAGACAATTTTATTATTCCTCAGCAGTCTAATCTTTTCCTCATTATTCTTTAAGCTGCTTTATTCTGTTGAAATTATTTAATTATGCTTTTGAAATAATCTACTTTATCCTTTTAAATTATTCCGTTATTCTTTTGCAGTCTGTTCTAATCTTTTGAAACTCTGCAATTATTCTCTGGTCTATCCTATTGAAATTATTTTTGCAATAATCTGTCCAATCCTTTTAAATTATTTCATCAGCATTATTATTTTTGCTGCAGTGTGTTTTAATTTTTTAAAATCATTGATGATTTTTAAATAATTCGCTTTTTCTTCCTCAAATAATGATTCTTTTGCAGTAATCTATTCTTTTAAATCCTTTTGAATTATTTCGTTATTCTTTAGAAATCCTGGTGTTTCATTAGCGGATTTAAATTGTTTTAGTAGTCTTTAATTTTTTATCATAACAGACACTTGTCGATTACATTATATTAAGACAGATCAATAGTTGAGATTGATTACTAATAACTGAAGTTACTGTCAAACAAGGCTAAGTATGTATTTTCTTATTTTTACTTCGGATTCGTTTGACGAAAATCGATGACCCACCGTTTGACAAACAGTTCCAAGGGATTCACAGAAAAGGGGATTTCTCCCGACACGCGCAACACAACTGAAAAGGACAAGCGTAATCGAGTATTCCATCTAATCCGTTGTGATCGTGGGAGTTACTCGGATCACGGTGCTCCAGAAATGGTGGCAATGCTCGCGAATAATTGCTCCCAATCCTCGACAATTGGGAAAGGTACGTAAGCCGACGCGAAGACACACACCGACACGCTCGGCGAGTCTTTCTCAGCTAACTGGAACAGATATTCTATTACCGTCGATTCCAGGGCTTCCGTCGACACATTTGAAACCCAATCCAATTTCATATCGAGTGCACCACCAACTGTGTGTTCCGCGTGCGTTGGAATGTCTCGGGTTCGCCGACCCTCTTTCTCCCCCGATCGCCTTATTTGTTTCAGTGTTTCTGTGTTTCGCGAACGCTCTTCTTTCCTTAGATTATACATTCACCGTACTTACTAGACTTCGCGAACCTTTTTGGGGAACCTACTTTCGAAAATGGTTATTCTTTATGGCCTTGTTATGCATATCACCCTTTAGCTCATAACAGCGACGTACCATGGAGTTCACATGTATTTAACCCCTTGCCGTACAATTTATTTGTCAGATGCGACAGTCGAAACTAACTATTTGTACGTGCAACGTTCAAACAAACAATAAAAATTAAAATGTTGTGAATATTTTATAATCAGCAGTCTTTGATAATGCAAATTATAGTTAGACCTAAATTTTAAGTTGAAGACTATTACAAATTTTAGTAAGATTTGTTATGTTTGAGCTGTGAGTGCATCAAGGGTGAGACTCGTCAAAGCATGACAAGGGGTTAACCTAAATCACAACTGAGTTCTGAGTTTAATTATAGTTGAGCTAAATCTGAAATATATGATGTCGCACAATTAGTGTATACATGACATTTCAGCATTCTTTATTTATCCCAATATTACAGGAATAGTTAGCTCTAATTGACATAACTGTTGAAAAGATCATAGGTTAAGGGGACAAAATTCAATTTTAATACTTGCACCTCCTGAATGAAATGAACTATCTATTACCAGTTTACGATGCTATACATTTAGCAATACATCTTCAATTTATTTCAAACCTTTTTTATGCTTACATCTTATAAAAATATAATAAATATGATAGCAATGACGGAATTATAATCGCTTGGAAAAAAGTGCACTATCGGGAGACCCTTATATTTCGAAGACAAGTCGATACACGAAAAAAAGCATCGAAGAAAATCTCGCGAGTTTTCTCCGATCGTTAACACCGAGAAAATTGTCGGTTCTCTCCGTTACACGGTGAGCAACCCATTCGATTGTCAGCAAAAGTTTAAAACGACTTGTCGCGCGTCGACCGGCGCCCTTTCGTCTTAACTGCTTCGCTGTTTCGAGGACTTGGAGTCCTTCGAGACAGGACTCTCGTGCCGACATAATCACGACAATTATTGTTATAAGTTCTCCGCGCGTCGACGGCCAACTTTCGAGAGCTATATTGTCCTCGACTTTCCCGTTAATCCTCGGCCTTTTACGAACGTGCGTAAATTTCTGCGGGATCTCTAGAGAATTTTTACGAAATCACGGCGAGAGGGCGTTCGCGAGAGACGCAATTTTAAACGAGAAAGTTTTCGCAATCGCTGCAATTAACGAAACTTGCTCGGGATAACGAAGCTGTATTTCCAGCGAAATTCAAGTCCCAGAAAATTTTTACTGAATTCGTAGATTTTACTGGCATTTCGATCATAATTGATATTTCAGAATGAGAGAGGGTTCGATAAAAATTACGGCAGAAGGAAATGCAGATACTCAGAGAAATTTTATGGTAGTACACTAGTACATTGGTGAATTAGTATATTGCCAGATTGGTGAATTAGTGAATTGGTATATGGGTGCATTCGTCCATTAATAAATTAGTATATTAGAACATTAGTGAATTAGTAAATCAGTATAATGGTACATTTGTACATTAATAAATTAGTATATAGTTTCATTGTTAAATTAGTAAATTGGTATATTGATACCCTTGAACATCAGTAAATAAGTACACTGATACATTGGTGAAGTACATTGATAAATTAAACATGAGTCTTCCTGTCAAAATACTTCAAATGAACGTGGAAAAAAGTTCTATTTACAGAACGAATGCTTTCAAGAATTCTCTTAATTTTTCGTTATTCTCTTTTTCACGGATTCCAAGCAGAGACGTTTGCAAGAATTTCTATTAAATTTCAGCCATTAGGAAATTAGTCTGGCTACGTGGTCGCGCATAATAATTTTGCATTAACCATTTACACGGTGTACGGGCTGGCGAATTCGAGCCGCGAATGGCGTGCTGTTCAAATATTTATATTGTTCCACCAATAATTAGTTACACGCGGAACGAACAGAACTCTCCTTGAACAACGTTTCTGTTCGTTGTCTGTGAAAGATCAATTTTTTTTCATTTTCCAAAGCTTCTTGTTCGTCTATCATTTCCCGGAGATCCTTCAGGAAAAGCTCTTTCTACCTTCGTCATTTTTCCTGTCGTTCGTGCAATTAATAATTGAATTTCATTAGCCCCACGATCGAGCTATCCGATAAGTAAAGCCTCGTCGGGCGGACAAGCAATAAATCGATTAAGAGTGTTTGATATTTGATCGACTTTAAAACCCTTCGTAATTAATAAAAGGGACTAAATAATGGACCTCAATTATTATTCAAAACATCATTCACAATTTTCTTGTTATTATTCAATTTCGTTAGATTTTTATGTTCAATATCAATATCGATTAATTCGAATTGACTTTATTTTTACGAAAGTTATACAAAATGTGGAAATTGGATTAAATTTGGTGATCTTAGAATGTGAATGAAGGTAAGTTTCAAATAAAATTAAATCTTCATGTATTTCAAAAGACCGCATTATGAAGGTCAATTGTCTCGAAATGCATTATAGACTTATTTCAATAAATTCATACATCACATAAAAACAGTAAAGGTTATCTTGAAATATGACCCAGAAAATATCACAAATTTCCCTTCCAAAATATAACAAATTTTAATGGAAACAACCTATATTTAGCAAAATAATTACATACAAAACTTGAAATGACACTTTCAACCGTGCACAATATTTATCATATTAATATTTTTAATGTTACAACGTATAAATAAAAACTTCGGATGTTAAAAACTATTACTAACTGGATACGCAGATTTCCTTGCAAAAATATTGCGGATATTTCCCGTAACAGGAAAATATTTTTACGAGTGATGCAAGCAGCGATAAAATGTGTAAAAAAGAATTAATTAAACGCACACATCGCGTTGGTATGCACAGAAGGCACAGTGTGAGTTTATTGATAGAAATCACAGAGGCCGTCCATACATACCGTTGGTCGATCATGAGAATAACAGCAATTATGCTCTGTGAATCATCGACGATCACTGTCATTCACCGGTTAATCAAGATCCAACCAAGGAAATATCCAATCATCCTTCATTCGATATCTTCGGCTCGCATCGTTCGCGTATCTATCTACGCATTCGGGTGCAATGTGAGGATCATTTGAACAAGTATATATTGTTGAATTAAAGGAAATGACGGGTAAACTGAAATGATTGATGACTGAGAGAAAGGAAGGATACGTTTCTGTGATGACATACTGTGAGAGAAGAAAAGAAAGATTGTAGAAATTGGAGGAGTCTAAGGTACAATAGTAATGTTCCGACAATTTGCTATATATAATAACTTTCTATGTTTCCAAATTTCTACATTGACAAGTTTTTAGATCTTCAAGTTTCAAGATTTCTCAAGTCCCGAAATTTCAGTATCCTTAGTTTCACGATTTTCATGGTGTCCAAGTTCCTATGTCCCTAAATTCATATATTTCAAAACTCATACGTGTCTAAATTCATATGTTCCCACATACCTATGTCCCCAAATACCTATATCCCCGAATTCATATGAGCCCAAATTCCTACGTTTCTAAATTCATATGTCCTCAAAACCCCTACGTGTCTAAATTCATATGTTCCCACATACCTACGTCCTCAAATCCCTACATCCCCAAATTCATATGAGCCCCAATTCCGACGTCCCTAAATTCATATGTCCCCAAAGCTCCTACGTGTCTAAATTCATATGTTCCCACATACCTACGTCCCCAAATCCCTACATCCCCAAATTCATATGACCCCAAATTCACATGTCTCCAAATTCCCAAGTTCCTAAATTCCCATGTCCCCACATACCTACGTCCCCAAATTCCCACGTCCCGAAATTCATATGAACCCAAATTTCTAAATCCCAAATTCTTAGCTCCCCATACCTGCAAATTTCCAAATCCCTAAAAATCCCTTACACACTAACTCTTCAAAAATAAAAATTTCTAAAAAAATACCATGTAACAAAGTATTTCTCCACTGAACAGCAAGGATTGGTAAATTCTCATTAACCAAATTCACGAATTCACGTATGTGGTGACAGGTGTGCGCTATAATTCGATTCTCGGACCGCAAGATAATCGAAATCCTGATCGACGTTGCCAGAACATGAATTCTTGGGTGTAGGTTAGGCTGACATTATCCACAGTAATCAACGACACTGTGCGCATCATGGTTTAGCAAACGTTTACAGGCTGTTGTAAAATTGATTTCGCAAATGCTTGTGGAAATACGTGTCCCTGTACGGCAGCGCACTGCGACGATATTAAAGGGAAGGCGTATGGAATCTCAACGAAGTATCAAAAAGAATATTAAAGTCCAAAGGGAGGGAGTTAGACAGAGAGTTATGAAGGAGAAATTTTGCCAGGTTGAAGGGTAACTCTTACAAGGCGAATTTTTATGGAGGTTATTTCAATTTTGCTGATGTGGATAATTTGTTTCGGAGAATATTTTTTGGGAAATAATAATAGGGGACAGATGAGTGATAGATGTTAGTGAAATGATAGGAGAGATATATGTGTGAATGTTATGATTGCAAGTCAAATTTCCAAGTGCCATATTTTCAAGTTTTTTAAAGTGTTAAAGTGTTACAGTTCCAAATCGATAAATTCAGAAATTCTCAAGTCTAGCTCAACCCTCAATATTCTCTGGTTTCATGAATCTCTAAATTCCTGAATTTCAAATCCACATATCCCAAAATCTTCAAATCCTCAAAATCCACAAAACCCAAAATCCACAAATCCTCAAAATCCACAAAACCCAAAATCCACAAGTCCCAAAATCCACAAATCCCAAAATCCACAAATCCCAAAATCCACAAATCCCAAAATCCACAAATCCCAAAATCCACAAATCCCAAAATCCACAAATCCCAAAATCCACAAATCCCAAAATCCACAAATCCCAAAATCCACAAATCCCAAAATCCACAAATCCCAAAATCCTCAAATTCTCAAATCCTCCAATTCCCAAATCCTCCAACCTCGAAAATCTCCAAATCTTCCAATCTCCGAAATCTCCAAATCGTCAAATCGCCAAATCTCCAAATCTCCAAATCGTCAAATCGCCAAATCTCTAAATCTCCCAATCCCCAAATCCCCAAATCCTCAAATCCCCAAACCCCCAAATCTCTAAATTCCCCAATTTTCCACACAAAAATCACAACTATTTCTGCATAAATCTTCCATAAATCTCGAAATCATAAACGAAATTACAAGCCGTTCCTTAATCAGCACTAAATTGTTATCGCGCAAATTCCAATTAAATGCGTCATCAATATTTCGTGACAACACGAAACCACCAACTGTATTGATCCTAAACCTACAAAGCCCCGTTGATCAAGCTATCCTGCGTTAATGGGTTCTCCTGTACAAGTGAGAACACTTACAGTGTTCAAACCCAGGATTTCCAAGCCACTGACAATCCTGGCCACAATTCTGTACTGTACGCAATACAACGCACTGGATGAGTTCGACTTTCGAATGGACTTCAAATTAAATCGATTGCACAACCACGTTGTACCTTGAATTCCCCTCTGTTTCGGTTAAACGAAGCTGTTGCTGCGTTCTAACATTTGTCTTATTCGTTTATGTACTTTATATATCTGATAGGAAATTTTAGGTTAGGTTTCCCCGAGACCACGTATGGGCAACGCGTAATGAATTCATGTTTAAATATTTGAAATTGCAGTATTATTTTATATTTATTGGAAAAGTAATATTTTTATGTTTAACGTCAAATAATTGCCTGTTTGAACATTTTTAATAAATTCTAAACTCGATTCATATGGACTTGGTATATTTCATGATTTTTCGTTGAATATTCATACCAGAAGTATCTGATACAAAATTTTCAATGAACAATAATTGACATAGATTAAATTTATTTCATAATTTTTCCTTAAATACTTATACAATAATTATTTTATCAAAATTATTTCTCATGCATTTTAAACGATACAAATTTCGTCTCCAGTTATTGTATCATTTCTTGACTAAAATATAATTAAATTTTGCTTACTTTCAGCACTTAAAAATTGTTTAAACTTAAACACAAATATATTTAACAGAAAGATGACCTACTTTTAATAAAAGAACATTTGTACCAAAGCGTATTGCCTCGTGTTATAACATTTATAAATGAAAGTTTCTTCGTTGTCCACAATGAAACGGTCTTGTTGTCATCGACTAGGTTTATTCAACAAAATTACGAGTGTTTTGCAAACGGATATAACGATCGACCATCGATACATAGGTCGGTGACTTGCCAGCGTTCGATGATTCCGCGTTAATGGAGGCTTTTAGTGTGCGCGTAAATATTTACAGGAAATGCATCCTGATTTCCGTGAGCGTCGTTAAACAACCTGATCATAAATCATAACGTGTTGTGTATTTACGATTTCACTCGTGACGCAGCCGGTCACACGGCGAGCTTTTCGTTAAATAATTGCGCGGCCAGAAAACGACGAGATGAATGATCGTCGAATCGCACAGATTCGTCTGGGAATTATTACCTGTCGATGGCTCGCGTTGTTCTATCCGTTCGTTTGTTTCACCTTACCTGAAACAAAAATAGATTTTGGTTAGAGAAATTGAAAAAATAATTATAGTGGTTGGATTATATAAATATTGAAGACTGACATTAAAATTAATATCATTGTCAGAGGAAAGTTATTTCGAATTCTCAAATTCACAAATCTCCAAATTCTCAGATTTCCAAATACCTAAATTTCCAAATTTCTAAGTTTCCAATCTTCTAAATTTTTATGTTCCTAAGTTTCTAAATTTCTAAACTTCCAAACTCTTAAATTTCCAAGTTTCTAAAATTCCGTATTCCTAATTTTCCCAATCACAAAATCTCAAAATCCCAAATTCGCAACCAACCCAACTTCCTAAACCTCAAATTCTCAAATTTTTGTATCCCCACATCCTCAGCTTTCTAACCTGCCAATTCTCCAAATTCCTCTATTCATATTCCACTACTCTACCCTATCCAAAATTTCAATAAATCCTCAAATAAACTGCGTTTCTGACAACCGCGCAAGGAACGCAAGTCAGTATGTAGCCCAACTAACCGATTAACTTGAAGAGTGTGTACTTGTTCGGATCAGATTGGCTTTCGCGAAGCGGATGATGGATCATCTCGAAGAATGTATGCAAGTTAGTGGTATAACAGAGCATCGAGCATACACGCGCACGTTACTCCCTGCATTCTTCGTATCCGATGAGCAACATGTTGAGGCTCGTACGGCGTTTCACTTGGGATCACGCGAAGATAAATTCGAGGATTAGAGGATTATCGAGTATCCCGGGTGCGTGTAGCTGACGTTAATGGTATGCTAATTTACTGCTAATTCTGGAGGGAAATGGTTAATAACTTAACAACAGTACTGACCACGAAGATGTTACGTCGTGAATCGATGGTTATTGTTATCAAATCTTACTGGACTCAACATTCCTTAGTTTGCAATATACCATGCTTCTTTTATTCAACGAGGACTTCACAGCGTGTTGAAGCTGAAAAACCGCTGGAAAATTTAAATGTTACCGAATGACTTTCTGTAGAAATTCTATAAGGATTATGAACTTCTAGTGTCTGCATTTATGTTATAACTTTCTGCTAGATAAATACTGCATTACTAAATGCAGTATCATAGATACTTTATGATAAGTTTTTTTTTAACTCTCTTCAGGTAGATGTATAACATACTCTTCCGATAGATACAACGTCGCGAAAATGAATAATTATTTTTCTCAAAATGGCAAAAAAATTGCTTGTGAATTCAGCTAAAGCATGCACACGCTCCCTTCAAGTTATTTCGATGCTCTGGTAGGTTATTTATTTTTCATCGATCCATTTATGAGTCTTGATCCGGTCAGTCTTTCTACAGAGCGTCAGATAATATAATAAAGCTGCGACTAAATATTTATGATTTCTTGCCGGCGGCAGCCGCATAAATATTTACGGGGCAAGTGGAGGGGCGAAGGGTAGCTATTTTGAAGAAAAACACGCGGGACTGAGGCGGGTATCGAGGGTAATTCCATCAGGGTTTTCTTCTCGAGCAGATAAGAAGAGGGAAAATCGTCGAGGCGTACCACTGTGAGGGGGTTCGATCGAAGAGTTTACCCCTCGCGAACAGCAGTTTAATCTGCGATCTACGTATTGGCTTCGCCGGCAATAGTTTCACACTTTACGGGGCTTTGGTATGCAAATGCGACCGAAGAAACATGTGCAATATCTCGAAGGCTGGCCACCTGCCAGGTCTTATCCGTTCTCGTGTAGCTATGCCGTCGGTGGCGGCTTCGAACCACCCGGACACAAACTACACCGAGGACTCGTTACCCTCTCACCAGCGTGGATCAGTTTTCGAGTTATGCTGAACACGCGAAAACACTTCCTTCGAGGTCCTTTTCGTTTCGCGCGTTCAACGGAGGACTTTTGTCCGTGAAAACCCCATCAGGGTTTATCTGCAGCCTTGGAGATTTGACAGCGCCGACTTCGAAACGCGAACTTCGCCTGGGCGTTGCGTTTCATCGCGAGATTACCGGCAAATCGGTTTTCACTTTTTATATTTCTGCTTGATGGCTTGTGTGGACTTGAAGCTTCGCTTGCAATTTATGGTTCACGCTGCTGTTAGACCGCTTCGTCTTCGCGATCGATACTTTCCGATATTTTGCAATAATTTTTATACCCTCACTTCGTTGCATTCTATAAGTATACAGTTATACAACTATGCTACGAAAAATCGAGAACTACCCATTCACAAGTTCTTCTGTAAATTATAAAATTAACCCTCTGCACTTTTTAATTTCTTGTATCTACTAACTCCTTAATTTACAAAATAAAAGGTCCTCGATAAAATGTCAACTAATCCATTTATTTGAATTATTTATAAGATCCAAATCAATATAATGTTGAACCCCACTATGAGTTAATGGTTAAGATGTTCATCTTGAAGTGTCTTTAAACGAGGTAAAGAATACATCTCTTTTCTATTTTATTTTTAACTTCAAATTGGTAGATGTAGTGTAAATAAATGTCGAGTCAAGATACTTCAGCCTTATGCTTTCTCCACTCATTTTTCCGAAGATTCAAACATTCCGTTGAAAAGGACAAGTCATGTGATAAAATTTTATGTGGTGAGATTTTGCCGAGGCAAACATTCTTGCCTTTATCTGTGACTAGAAGTGTCAGCTAACGAAATATACGGAATTTGATATCTACGGTTTTATTTCTTACAGCTTTTGATATTTTCTTTTACGGGTATAATTTCAGAAATTGATAAAATGAGAGAAAGATTGTACAAAGATATTTGAGATTTCTTTACAAAATAACAATTCAAAGATCGTTCAAAAGCTAATGAGAGCCTTTTTCACCAGCCCTTGGCTAAAGGGTGTCTACCTTCAACTCGAGTGTAAACGTGCAATTACTTTAAAACATATTTCCAGAAATTCCAGCGGAGAAGTCACATTTCAGCAAGTTTACGATTACTGTTTAAGTTCTGCGATGCTTCACGAAGCCCGTAAAAACCTGATGCGTCTGAACAACGCTGGGTCCCCTGTTTCTCTTAAGAAAACCTATTAACGCGTTCCACTTTACAGCCCTCATCATTATCGATTCTTGCTGCACGAAGGGATATAAAAAGCCAAGAAAAATATTCGAACTTTGAATCCTCGAAATGTAGTGTCTAATTGTGATCCAGACTCAATAAACCAGCAAGATTTCGTTTAACTCTGTATCTTATTGTTATTTAATCTTTCCCAGAGTGTTCTTGTATCGGAACACTTCAGGTTCAACGTTTTGTGCAATCAAGAGCAGTTTCTTTATCGATGGCCAATCATTTTCTTTCTCCTTTTTTATATCAGCAAAGTTTCCAAGCTGAGAGTAACTCGGCTAACTTTCAAAATTAACTTAGACCGAACTTCGGATTACAAAGTCTTAACTAACATCCTCGAATCACGCCTTTGGTCTTTATCAGTAGCTTTTTCGTCGAATAGAATCGTTCAACGATTTCTCGATAAATTAATTGCAGTTTAATAAAGTAGTAAAATTTCCAAAGAATTCTGATAGAGTTTTGCATAAAGTCATCTAGTTATTAATCCGCACGCATCTACGACACGTAATTTCTCGAGAATCGCGCTTAATTCGACAACGTATTCCGAGGGGGATGATTCGAGGGCGAGAAGAAAATGTGTAATATGTTCCACGGTATTCGTCCGTTGAAGAGCAAAGATCGTGAGAACATCTGCCATTGCGAGAGATGCGCGACGTGATATTAAGCAGAGTCGCTAATTTTCGAGCTGGGAGGAGCTGGGTCCCAGGCGAGCCTGTTCAAAGTTTCAAGGTTTCCGCGGGGAGATGTTCCGCGGGTCGAGTGGTCGATGTAAATTTCGACCCTTTGAATACCGAGCGACAGACCGCGTAATGAGTCAACTCACACTATTTGCCAATGATTGTTTGTTTTTCATACTGCAGGAATTCTTTGTTTGAAGTGTCAAATTTAACAACTTTTCGAGATACTACATGAAATTGATGGAACCTCTTAGAGTAGAGAGCGGTCTCGCTATATGGCCAGTTATGCAGTCAGTACCCTTCACTTTCACATACTTTAAGTTTAGGAATATTGAAATTTTCAGATGCAACTTTCATCTCGAACTTGATCAAAACCTAATTGTTAGAGAAGTTTATAAATATTTAAATTTTCAAATGCAATTTTTAACTTGAACTTCATAACCTTTAAATTTAGGTACGCAGACTTTTAGAAATTTATGAATTTTTAAGGTTTAATAACCTAACTGCTAGAGAAGATATTAGTCAAAAGGAATGTTGAGATTGCAAAATGTAGGCACACAAGATCTGAAGCTTATAAAAATTGTTTCTAATGATTTTTACTATTGATACAATGTTATCTTAATGAAAGATAGAAGGTGAAAAAACTGCTACCATTCCTACTATTTAAATATCATGTAACATCTACCAAATTCTAGCAAAATATGTAAATATCCGTACAAAATATGAAAAGGCATAAAAGATATGGTCTCATCCGAATTAATGAGAAAAGAAGTGACCAATACTAGTAAGTAAGTTGAAACACAGCGTCATCCAAAAGTGTCACCAGGGGTTCCAGGAAGATTTTCCGAAAAGTTTGACGACTTCCGCGTCCGGAAGTTCGTCTGAAACATGGCAGCCCAAGCGAGACGCGACAAGTCGAGCCGAGGCGTTAATTTCATCTGCAAAGGAAGGTTGACAACGCGATGCAACCCCAGGGACGCTTCCTGCAACGAAATGGACGCAGTCCTCCTGGATCCACCTGAAGAAGTCTCCGCTGGAAGCAACATTTAACCTGACATTCGTTCAACTATCTCCTAGTCTCTTTTCCTGTGCCTCTTAACTCGTTTCCGGAGATGGAGTTCAGTCGTGGGTCACGTTCGCTATTTTCTCGGGGTCTTTGTAATTAGGATTCAGCCCAGTTCGGTTCGGCTTCGGCGAATTTATCCCACTTCCGTCTGCTTCAACTCGCCGTGGGTTTCAACTGGAAGAAACTTCTGTGCCTCGTGGCTCGCTCTTTGCTTTCTGTTCTCTCTATCTTTCCCTTTTCAGTGGTGCTCAAGCTTTTCGCGTTAAACCGAGAAAACAGATAACTAATTCAAGAATAAAATTGTCAGTTACAAAAGTATTGTCAAGTTAAATATCTAATTTTTGAAGGAAACAACGTTGTGAACTTCCACCCTCTATACACGATTTGAAATTTATTATTTTATAATGGTTTCTGATATGTACTTTACTCTGCAACCTGATAATCTTTGTATTTGAAATTCAACAGAAGTAAATGTTATACATCACTAATATATAATATAGTTATTAATAAGACAAAATCAAATACATAAAAATAAAGTTTTGAATAATAAAATTGTTATAATGGACGTTAAACATATTCATATTGCTGACCCAAATCGAGTATCACCTGAGAACCGCTGGACTATTTGATTCTCGCATAGCATCGCGTCTCTTTCTTTGGTAAATGCAAGATCTTCTGAGAACAAACCTGCGGGGTACCATCTGGTAAGCGAGAAGAGTCGAAACGTGTCTATTCGAGGCGTGCATACCGGAAGGACTTTGCTGCATCTGTTCCTTATCTCGCGAATAATCCGTGATTTAAGATTCTCTCCAACGATAACGATTAATTCGCGGCTACGCACGTACTCCTGGGGATTCTGGAACTTCACAGTTTTATGGACTATCTGCATCGAATTAGAATTTTTTTAGCGCGATACTTTACATGTCCTTACGTTTTCAATCTCCAAAGGTTCAAGTCCACCTTTGAAATCCCCAAATATACCAACTTGCAAAATAAGTCTCTAACTTCTCAAATCCTCAAACTTCCGAACTTCCAACTTTCCATATTGGGAAGTTGTAAAATTTAAAAACTTGAAATTTCTCCATTACCAAATTTCTACCTTTCAAACATAAGCTAAATAAGCTGAATATCACAGCCGACTCTCGAGCAAGGTATGCTCGTTCCTGCAACAACATAGCGAATTCGATCGATCAATCAGCAAAGCACTATTTAATTCGGTTGACCAATCCCGATTAAAATTGCATATCCTGCTCTATGATTAACTGCTTACAGGAATACATCCAAAATACGAAGATTAAATATCAACGGAAACAATGAAGCTTACCTATCAGTATTATGTGATAATTAAATGACAGAATCTGAATCAATATTGAACTAACGTTAATTTGAAGCTTTAAAGATACGAATATTATTAACCCGGACAATGAAGATTACCTATCAATATTATCTCTATCTATAAAATTATCAATATCCCTATGAGGTTATCAAACAAAACTATTAGAATGTTAATGTTAATGTTAAACCACAAGTAAAATTAATTTGAAACTTCGTTGAAACTCGTCGTAAACCATAATCGTATTTCGCGATTTGCTCCGGCAAATCAAAGTTTGCAAGCAATTATCACGACCCCTGATGTATTTATCAGAGCATCAGCAGTTTGCTACCAACGCAGCGGTTCGAGTTTCACTACGATATCTCTAGATCGTTCGTTCCTCGTCAGTGAACAGATCTCGAACACGTTGCCACAATTTTCGAGGGAATTTCGCTATCGACCGAACGTCGTTGTAAGATGACGTTCGCCAGGGGTATCTGCTTATCGAATATCTTGTCTGTAGGACTTTAATCAGAAACCGTGTACTCACGTAATCCTCGTTTTCTTCCGCGGGGAAGAAAGTTTTTCCCCCGTTTTAGGGGGCGGGGGGTAAAAATTCGTTTGAATGGACCGTGGAAAGGAATTCTTATGCCGGGTCACGCAGACCTCCGCTTATCTCTAGATAAGTCAAGATCCGTTTGCAAATATTCGCGGCAGCTTCGAGCTTTCTAAACTTTTCTGTTTTCCATGGAACGCCACTTCGACGAGGAAGTTACGATGTAGCTTAAAAGTAGACGCGAGCTTTCCGATAATGTTATCGATGGATATCGGAAGCATTGAAATCTTATCGATAATTCGATGCAGTACATGCAATGCTTCATAATTTACATAATTTATACACAGTATGTCGGAAAAATAACGGAGCTTTTTAGAGTTATTTTGCCAAAACTAATTTTTTTTATCCAAGATGCATACTGTGTGTATCGCTTACCTCTGAGTGACAATCAAGTGATATTCCATCTAATTTAATTTGGTACGTAATTTCACAGTTCTCGTTTCTGTTCGAAGCTATTTCTTTCGATCACTCAAAATCGGGTCAAACCAATCAAGTTTAAAATATAAACGAAAATAAATTAAATTTCTATATTAAATAATATTGAATAGCTTAGATTCGATTTGTTTAAATAAGTTTAAATAAGAATAATGAAATTGCACATCGTGACAGGTTAAATTAAATTGGAAGGACAAGAATAGGTGAAATCAAGTGATAGGTTTGTTGGAATCCGGGTAGAGGACAAAGCAACTTTTAATATATTTAATATATTTAATATATTCGATTTAAAACCTCTTCGGTTACGCCGAACTCAACCTAACAGAAAGTCGTGAAAAGATTGGATGCAACAACGACCTCGTTAACTCGCAGCAAAACCAATTCTCTTCTAGAGTACCCATGGTCAGTTACAATAATATATATCCTTACTCTAGTGGGGGAGGACGACCTCAACCCTTATGACTAATGGCAGATGTGAATACGCTGTTTTCATTACTGTGAATCGGAAGAGTCATGGTTTGGCTATGACTTATTATTTATTTAGAGGTCATCCAACAGGTTATATAGGAATAATTAAAAATCAAACGACAGATTAGGATACGTCAGTATTAAATATAATTTAGATCTGAAATTTAAACAACAAATTTCGTAATAGATATAGTAAACTGGCAACTGAGAAGACTGTATATCTTATTGAACCATGTCAACTTACGAGACACGTGTTCATGAATTAAGCAGAACATGAATTACGTGAACTTATAAATAAATGTACGCTTCAAACAAGTCGAATAAGTTAAAAATTTTTCCTTCCAAAAATAACAAACCTACATTATCGGTAGGCGTTTCGGCTATTTACTATTTATACCTGTTTTAACTCTCCATTTTATAATTTATGTTACCATTAAAAATTCATAGATTTCTATGAAATTTTCTCAGCGAAAAGGCATTTATTTTCGTAAATAGCATACTTTTATTATGTAGCCGGTCTATAATATGCATTTCATATACTATTGCAAATAAATGTCACCAAAATTCTATCGCAGATAAAATACGAAAGTCAGAAGATTCATAGACGAAATAAGAAGAAAAACTCTTATTCATAAAAAGCAGAAAAGATGAATCTGCATCGAGCTTTCAGATTTGTTCGAAAGAGGGAGCGAATGTAACGTCGTGTTTCACGCAAAATATATTATCTTTAACGGTTCGCACCAAAAACGGCTCTCTAATGCCTTTTAGCCGATAAAGAGCGCGAAGAGGGACGTGGAGCAGGATTGGGCAGAAGTAGAGCCCCGAGAACTGTCGTAAATCGTCGAATGCAGAGTCTACTTGAATTCAGGGTGAATTTCCTGGCTGGTTCCGTGGCCGACGACAGTGAAAAAGCGTTAAACGTTTCCGAGATTTGCGAGCGAGCCCGGAGGCTGAAAGCCGGTTATCAGGGCAACGATAAGATCGTCGGCAACCGATACAGAAGGTGCATTTAAAACGGTTGCTCGATGCAAATGGAAAACAAAAGGGGGTTATCTTCGCTCTAATTCGAGACGAATGCACCCTCTTAAATTCCATCTAACGAAAGCAGCCGTTGAAAGGTTGCGTGTTATTCGCGATCGTTGTACTCTATCTTTCACCGTGGATCTTAATACAGAATTTAATGGAATTTATCAAAGAACAAAGTGACCATTTCGGCTCATTCTACGTCGAGATACGGTCTAACGGATGAGCTACGAGAATTAGTATTCTTAAATCGACCGGTACATACTGCACCGTTTGAATTTTTAATTTAATTAGCGAAGTGGATTAATGATTGGGGATGCCAGGGAATGTTGGCTCTTGGGTTGCAAATGAGCGGAGGAGCAAGAATACCGGGATTTTCGAGATTCACCTACCCCAATCACGTTCCAGGAAGTTTCTGGTACAACCTTGAACACGCTTTTAGGGTTTCCAATTGTTTTTCAAGTGCTAATTGTTATTGGTATATTGGATGCGAAATAGGTGGCTTGAACGTTTTGGAATTCAGGTGTTTTAGAGTTGGGGAGGTTTGGGGATTCTGATATGCAAATTCAGGAATTTGGAAAATTGGGGAATTGAGAAATTGGGATTTAGGAATTTATTGGAATTTAGGAAATTTAGGAATTTGTGAAATTCATGAAATTTGTTAAATTTATGAAATTTATGAAATTTATGAAATTTATGAAATTTATTAAATTTATGAAATTTATGAAATTCATGAAATTTATGAAAATAAAATTCGTGAAACTTGGAAAATTTAGAGAATTTTCTGAGTCTTATATGACAATTGAGTCCCCATTTTCAGCGAAAGTAAAAGAAAAAACTAACAATGAACACAAACAAAATAAACAAGAGATTCCTGAGATTTCTAAAGAAATTGTTCATGCAGTTCGAACACATCGCAAATATCCGCTAAACTGCAAGCGACTATTATTTTTGCGGTAGATACAGGGCTCACGGAGCTTCAGAAATCTGGAGGCTTTTCCTGGCGTTTCGAACGACGGGTATGTTTGTTTTGACTCAAAGCATCAAAGTTTATTTTCTGCTCTCACTCTTTTTTGGATCTGCATACCGGGAAACCATGCTGCCCAAGCAAACCCTCTCAAATCCGTGCGTCTTCATTGAAATAACAAAAACGGTTCTAACCGTGACTTCAAATAAACGTAAGCTCAACGTTCTGTTCGTATTACGATAACTTTTTGTATCTCTTTCCTCTTACGAATACCGAGAGACTGACCGTACAAAACGAGAAATTATAATTGCTTTCTTTTAATTAATTACTACTTTAAGATAAATAGAACTGACGTTCGTTACAACCGTTGTTGACGTTACTAATGTTCATTATTCATAATAAAATTTTGTATCTGGTTTGGGTTTTATAAGATATAACTTAGGACATATTCAAATCTAGAACAGTTTTGGAACAGTGAGATAACGAAAATCAATGAGTATCAGATATAAAATTTAAGAGTAATCATAATTTTTAAAGTATACCCTTATATATCTTTTTGAGAGAAAGGATAGTAAGAGATGACAAGATTTACTCATAAGACAATAAATTTGATAACAAGATTTAGTAAACTCGTAAAACAATAAAAGCACTCTATTATCGACACTCGTCCATTTCTCGTAGCCTCTCATTTGAAAGACCGCAAATACTTTTCAGTAACAACGACGGTTCAACAAAGCAATTTTCGATTCGTGAAACGACTCGATGGTCGTCACCTCGTATCCATAATAGCCTTGCACGCGTTGCTGATATTCCAGCGGTCGCATTAGAGGCGACAATATCATCGCTATCGCGACTAATTACTCAAGAGACACGAACCTTCGCAATAATATTTTAAATCTCCATTCTTCCGAACGATCTCGAGTTCCCGCGAGTCCTAATTGCAATTACAACGGCGAGAATCACAATTCTGCTCGATTATCGGCGACCATAACGCCCGGGGTCCGCCGCGAATTTCACCGAGTATTATCTTCTCGCAATTAAACCGCGATACACCGGCTTTCACGGAAAACGCGCAGCCCCCACTGGTAAACAGAGATTACGTCGATTAATTTAATAGCGGACCGTGTTCCCGGCCTCATTTCGCAAAGTCTGTCTGCATCGCTGACGGTATTGTCAGCGTCGCTAATTGCCGAAATTCTGAAACTGCTAGCGTCACGTGCTAAGAAGGAGAACGACGAACAGATACACGCCAGGTGCATGTACACGCGTCGCCATGCTTGCACATGCTGCTGCGCTTAACGACGGCCATTGCCCTACCAACGTCTTAGATCATCCTTGTGACTCAAACTTGGTCCAAATTAGTCCTGTTTCTTGGTACCTGCCGCTCAACTTTCTTTAAACGCCTCCCCCAAAATTTTACAGAGTGGTACAAAATTTCTTTCTACATTCTTTATAGACATTAAATATCATAGGGGTTAACCCCTATTAACAAGTCTGACTCGTGAGGCACTTCGTGATCAATTTCACTGGAATTTTGTATACGCTTCAATTTGAAGTACAAATCCAATTTGCATGTTCGATTACATTATATTAAATTGACTTGACATTATAACTTTCTCTGTCTGTATTGATATTGTAGCTGCAGTAAGTTAGCTCTGATGCACTTGATAAATAAGTAGTGCAAGGTGTTAAGACATGAAGTATGTTGTGTCCCACTTTCTTAGCGTGAAGTTTATGAAGTTTAATCTAAGGGTGGTCTGAGCAGGTCCGTACAAGAATAGACTGATATAGGAACAGGAAGATACAGTGACATTCTCTGGATACTTCACATATGTAGCTCATACGTATCTGCTCATATCAGTCTACATGGACGGTTTGTTGTAATAAGTAGTTAGGTAAAGTTTGAATGTTTTCACCATCAGAGCTGATTAACATGTTTATAAAAATGATTTATCTATTCAAGACTTCCTAAAACTACTTTACAAACAAACTCATAAAAATGAAGAATACAAAAATGAAGATGGTGCGTAAACAGATAAAAGTCTCCAGATATGTTTTTTGAATAGCTAGCGTAAACGTTACTTTACATATCTGATCGCTGTTCTCTGGGGCCACCGATGTATAACAATCGACGCAACTGACAATATCTCGACGACACACACGATTCTCTATTAGTTATGCATGCGCGATTGCCGGTGGCTATCGTTCCATGGTGCTTATCCTGTGAACTCATTGTGAACTCTCACTGCGAACACTCAACGACCACTCGTGTCCTGTGCGATCTTCCACCGCGGAATACAGGGGTTTCAAGAGAGAAAGAAACTCGTGATAACTTGCTTGCGAGCTATTCCACGAGATCGATCTTTTATTGCTACTCTCTTTTTTAACCACGTTTATTTCTTCCTTTGCAACCGGTGAGATTTTCGGGAGGGTTGAAAGGAGACTGGTATTGATTCGCTTTTTTTAATGAGGGTTCACGTGAGCTTTTGTTAGTTTATAAGCTTTCCTCCTGATCAAGGGAGATTAATAATTACATACAGTAATGTTAGAGTAACGAATGTCTGAATTCCCTTTGATTAGAAGTAAAATATGTTGATCAGAATGTGGTTCATTTATAAATGATGGTAATCGTCAAACATGATGGTAAACATCAAAAATGGAAAATTTTGGAACGTGAAAAATTTGAAAACGTGAAGATTTGTGAAGAAAATATTTCATATTCCTCTTCTTCGTTACCCAAATAATTATCCCAATATTTATTACCCTATACGAACAAAAGATCGATAAATATAAAATCTAGAAGTAATAAGTTTTACCGTTTTTATTTTGATTCCCATTTAGCACTGATCAAACAATGATGCTTACTTGTAATATTCAAGTTTGGTTTGCCTCGTTCAGTTCCGCGAGAGAAACGATCCGCTCGACTAAGAATCGAATTTATCGCTGATCGCGTTACGAAACCGACCGATCATTAATTCCATTAGTCGGACAATCGTTGTTCAGCTGACCAGTTCGCTTAGCAATTGCAATTAATCGTTCGCCGTGTTGACGCTGAGGACGAATTGCTCTCTCGTTGCGCGATCGATCTTTCGAATTAATCAACGATTTACGTATACAGATAGGATCAACGAGTCGAGGATTTTCTCCTTTACGATGTTCGCGAAGGTACACTGGTAAACATCATGACTTTCTTCAGGAATAGTGACGATGCATGTACGAGAATAGAGTTCCATCATTCTGTCAATTTCTGACGCTTTAGACAAAGATCTTTCAGATCTTTCGACATTTGAAATTAATTGACATTTCAAATTTTTATATTTGGAGAATTAAGTGTTGTAATTTAGGGATGTGAGAATTTAGGAGTTGAGAAATTTAAAGATTTAGATGTTTTGGAGCATTGAGAATTTGGGTGTTTAGGACTTTGGGAAGTTTGAGGATTTGGAGATTTGGAAATTTGGGAAATACGGAAATTTGAGTATCTAAAAATGTGAAGACAGATATTTTTTAGCCGTTTGAGGAATTCAAGAATTTAGGAACTTTAGAGATATCGGGATATTGGAATTCGGGAATTTGGTATTTGGAAATTTAGAAAGTTAGAAATGTGGGAAATTTGATTTCCCATTGATTGAGAATTTGAGGATTTGAATATTTGGAAAATCAGAAATGGGAAAAAATGGGGGGGGGGGGGGGGGGGGATTTCTGAGTTCATAAATTTGAGAAATTTATAAATTTAATAATATAGAAATTTGCGAAGTTGGTTCTTTAAAATTTGAGAAACCCAGAAAAATTTTGAAAATCAAACTTTATACATGGTCAGAGTTCATACCTATCAACTTCATAGTCAAACCCAAAAACCTCTCCTCCTTCCCCATCATTAATTACAATAATTTACAAAGTATACAAAGTATCTGACGTCTGAAAACCAACTGTATCGAATTACAATTCGAAAATGTTCGTTTAAATCGTCCCTCTTTATCCTCCACTTATAAATGTGTGCGTACGCGATAAATCTGTCAGACTCGCTGAAAGTTCGGCTCGTAACTTAGTAAGTTCACGACATTATGCAAGTCCACAAAGGTGGAATCGTGAAACTAAGAAAGGCATGGACGAAAGTTCAAGGATGTCATGCAAATTTCATCTTCTTCGGCTAATAAAATACAGCGACGGTATGGTTGGTGTTGAAACCCACAGATTTTGCGGCTACTTGCAAAACCCATTCCTTGGTACATTCTTTAACGCGTTTACCGAGCTGTTAATTTCAACTGAATATTCTTTATATTTTACTTTCGTATTCCTTTTTTACTTTCTTCGCAACTTTTCGCTGCTCTCATTGTTGGTATAAGCTGGATAAAAGTTTGATTTATGAAATTGTACGGTGTGGCGCTTAGTACGTTACCGCAGTAGATTCAGCTGTAAGTATGGCGGGTAATGTGGGGATTAGGAAGAATGTTTTGGATTAATTTGTGTGATTTAATGCTTAGTTTGCCAGTTACCATTGTTACTGCAATTTTAGTATGTTTATCATTCACTGAATTTCGTTTTATATTGTTTTGAACATAATTGAATTTTTAATTGCGGCGAGTTTTAGGTTAAGTGTTCTGGTGAATCTTGAGTAAAATATAAAAGCTAAAATTTTTTAATTTAATGCATTTTTAATGTAATATAAAATCATGGAAGACATATTTAACCTTCAGAGTGGCATAACAATTTCTATAATAATACGAACTTAATTTATCTTGAGTTTAATATGAAACCTTGACTGACTGAACGCTTAGAATATCCTCACAAGTTTCATAACATTATAATTTTGTAAAAAGTTTAAATGATATATACATCTGTGAGTATATTTAAGTATATGTTCACAGAATGAATATACACTGGATGAAAATGACCCAAATGAACAAAGATGAGGCAGCAATACGTTCCACTTCCGGTCAAATACAAATGGTCGATGAATTTTTCGGACGTGCTATAAAAGCAGGGCGTCGACGAGGGGTTCAGCTGTTAATTTCTTCCTGAATGGCCAATAAAGTGCCAACAAACGTGCATAAATCGTAAAATTTGGACAGTCAGGATGCGTGCGCCCGTATAAATTCGCAGGATGTGTATCTGGAGAAGCGTCGGATAGACAGAACGGGGGTGAATATATCTGGAACAACAAAAAGAGCCGAGGAGTCGAGCGTCTGATGCAAATTCCCCGCTCTCTTCCAGCTAATAAAATTCTGGAGGCGATGGCTCCGAAGGCAGCGAGTGCGCTTAGCTGCTCGCGGCGCTTCCTGAGACCAGGAGGGTGTGTTTTCCAGCTGTGTAAACAGATTTTATGCGGGGCGTAACCACGAGATGCACGCGGAATATTGTTCATTGCCTATTCCGAAAAGTTACTTACACCCGATCACTCTTCTCGCCTAATCTCGATTCGATAGCTTTTCGCGGTGACCTTTGAGTGGCCTCAAAAATCGGCTACTCTCACTTAAGACTCCATTTTCTATTCTCCCGTTTCATCGAGCTATTAGGCTTTAATGCTAGGTAAAGCACTTGTTCGTGACTGTGCATTTCATGAAATCTTGGCAAGTTCTTAAATTATTGAAGTTGTAGGTTCTTTTAATATTTCAAAGATCTTTTTGTAAAATTACAAATTGACTAATTAATTGCAGATTTTTATATGATACATTGCGTACATATTTTCAAGCTCATTTCATAAAAATAAATCTATAAAAATTTTTCAAACTCATTTCATAAAAAGAAATATATATAAATTTTTTAAGTTCATTTCATAAAAACATATCTATAAAAATTTATCAACCTCATTTTATAAAAACATATCTAAAAAAATTTTCAAGCTCATTTCATAAAAACAAATATATAAAAATTTTTCAAACTCATTTCATAAAAAGAAATATATATAAATTTTTTAAGTTCATTTCATAAAAACATATCTATAAAAATTTATCAACCTCATTTTATAAAAACATATCTAAAAAAATTTTCAAGCTCATTTCATAAAAACAAATATATAAAAATTTTTCAAGTTCATCTCATAAAAACAAATCTATAAAAATTTGAAGAAGTGTAAAGGATAGGTGTGTTTGATCACAGACAATTTTTATACTTGCACTCATTTTTCTTTCTCGTCATATTTCACATAAGTGTCAGCGAGCGCATTTCGAGAAGTATTAAACATCAGAGATATGTATCGTAAACGATGTTCATTCAGGAAACTAGGAAAGTGCATTCATCGTTTAGGCAATAAAGAAACGCTCGAATGATCTCGCAGTATGCTCATAAATCTATTTACGCCTGCACAGAGAGGTAGATGGAAAAAGAAGAAAGGAACGGACGCGATGAATGTCAGTCTCGAAACGAGAAGTCCATTTTATTATCCGAGAACACGAAATATTCGCGAGACTGCCGCGTATCGAAACGATTGCACCCTCATAATTTTATATCTTCGTTGCACAGTTCTTTCCAACGAATCTCGGGATTTCTTGCTACGAAACGAGCCGTTCGCTCACGATTTATACGCGATTTGCAAAATAAATTACGTTACGCTCCCTCGCTATTCCGTTTAAAGTACAAACCAGGGATTAATTCGTCCTCGTACGACTGTGTTCGTAATTACGAAACGAGCCTCTGTTCGACGACGCGCGTTAGAGAATATTTGTCCACGTAATCATTTTCATCCCCTGTTCTCTGTGCTCGCTTCTTTGATATAAATCCTTCACGTTACTCGTGTTTGTTGTTGCTATTTTTAAGAGTATTATGTTTCCATGTTTATAGATTCTCTTATTTTCAGATTGTTCAATTTTCAGATTTTTAGATCTTCGGATTTTTACTTCTAAATTAGGAAGATTCTAGTAAAAGATTTTTACTTCTACTTCTGCACCCCATTTTCTAAAACACCACGACCGTCTTTGCACGAATAAACTTTTCAAAGAAAACTTGTTAAGTTAAACCTTTTAAATCTCTAATGTTGCTCTAACTAATGAAAATCAAATTTAATGTTCCTCGAGTATCTGACGAATCTCAAAATTATAGTGTATATTTAAAACTTTTTTATCAGAGTAGTACCCCTCTTCCAGAACAGAGAGCAAAGTGTTAAACGAAGCGAGAAGAAATCAAATTTAATCCGTATACAGGATTCGAACCCCTTTATCCTTGGTTTCTCAATCATCTACGTGGACATTCATAAGGCAATATCGAGCACTAAAATTTCATTGCAGCCGATAAATTTATCGCATACGTACACACACGCGTCAGATAATTCGAGATGCATGACAGGGCAGATTAACGAAATCCTCGCCGAAGGGGTGAGCGTTGGCGCGTGATTCTTTTGCATTTTCTGTCGAGTGGTTTAAGCGGCAGCTCCGGGGGCTGCTTTAATGTGAACGGGCGTGTGTACGGAACAACACTCGTTGAAACCACAGGGGACTTCCGCTGTGCAAGGACTATTTAAACTTTTACTCGTGTCAACACTTGATTTCACAAAAAACAAGAATATGGTGTTACAACAAAATTCTCGTACACTCTATGTAGATACAGAAATATAATTAGCACATGTTGAAATTAGACTACACATAATTACACCTGTAATAATGTAATCCAATGAGGAACATTTTTATAGAATAAACGCGTGAGAATATTTACACAAAAGTTCGAAAAGCGAAAGTGTGAATATACTTTATTATTTAAAACTGAATAGATCGAATGGAATAATTAAGACCGAAAAGAAAAGTATAATAAAATAATGTGAAGAATTCACTTTCAAAAGATCGATGAGAAGTTAATAGTACATTGTACAATGAACAAAGAGTAATTATCGATAGTATTGTATATAAATAATGATCCCTAGACATCATAGATGGGAAAAGAAATTACCTGCACGTTTCTCTAAAATATTGAAGGAAGCGAAAAACGTTTATGGAAGCTTCCGTGCTCGGTTTGTGACGACGAGTCCATTGTCCCGCAAAAAGATGCGTTCGGTGAAGACAGCTATTTCGGGGCTAAAGACGAAGAAGAAATTTTAAGACCACCATGGCTGCTTCAACCAGGGTGCTATATTTTTAAGGAACGAGGATGACCTCGGAACTCCTTCGTGCTTTTATCTAGAAAAAAGCACATTCAACGCATAAGGTCTCTCTGGACGTCGCACGTATTTCGAACATCTTGTTTTCTTTTACTCTTAAAATATTGGAGAAAAATTTTCAGCGAATAATATTGTTGGGTCAATCTTGTAGGACGACAATTTTAGTGACTCGAATTTTCTAGCTTACAAAATAACAAATTAAGTAACTTGGAAACGTGGACATTTGAGAAATTAATTTTCCACAACTTTGTACTTCTAAATATTTTATTTTCTAATGTTCGTACTTTAACAAATTTTTAATTTTGACCTTTGTAAATTTTTAAACTTCCACAGCTGAAGATTTTTAAATGCATATCTAAGGTAAGAAAATTCCTACATTTAAGAATAAAATTTCTATATTTCTAAATTCAAACATTTCTCCACTTAAAAGTCTTCCATATTTCTAAATTATTTTCCATGAAATTTCATGATATGGACAACTTTAACAATCGTTAGCTTTGAAAGAACCATGCGTAGGGTAAAAAACATGTTATGTGTACCCATTTGAATTTACGAGGATTTTGATGTCCTGTACAGAAGTTGAATAAACTGATAAAATCAAAGTTAGATCGTTTTCAGGGTCGTTCGGCCTTGTCGATGTTACCGCTCGATACAAATTTCGCATTAGGTTCGCTTCTTTTTTTTACGACCCGAAACGAACAGCATTCGACCGCTTAAAATCGAATTTCCAGAGAGCAGTTGCCTCGTAAAACGCCTCGTAGAAGGCGTGTAATTTCGAGTTGCGTTACCTAATAAAAGTTGGAATGCTACCTGTTTAATCTCATACCATGACGGCCCTAAGATGCTCAAAAAAGACAAAATTATTTTAAGGTGGTGAGAAAATAAGACACCTCATAAATTCGTCACTAAAAAAATCATCGATATTACATTAAAAATAAAGTATGAAAATGTTAGAAAAAAACTTCGATAAAATATACAATACCCAAGTTTATCACAAAAATAAAATTCAATAATACTACGTAAAAAAGTAGTATCAAAATACTAGCAAACTAGCAAAATAATAAATACTAGCAAAATAAAATGATATTTTATCAAAACAAAAAAAAATATTTGTAAAACTACCGTGTTTGAACTAGAACATGTTAGTTATAACCGCGGAAATAAATACGATAAAACAGTTACCACGATTAATAACAGAGAAAATAGAGATACAGAGAACGAGAGAGAATCGACTGTATCCCCGTAATTGTTCAACGTTCTCACGAATCAGGGTCCGCAAGCTCCAATACAGCTAATATTTATCGCAGCGACGAGCCCGTCAATATTTTAGGACAAGCTACGTGATCCGAAACTAGTTACGGTGGCTCCATTGTGTTACAAATGCCGGCAGGATGTCATGCAACAAGAAGGGTAGGACAATGTAGCGGTGCGCGAAACCGGAAGCTAAATGCCATCCCAACGGGGTCAGTTTCACCCTTAGCCAGTGCGGTGCGTACGCCACGCGCGTCATATAAATAAAGTCGTTTTACATTTTTATGATGGTGCGGATATACGGAGGGTGTGCAAAATAGGGTGCGCCAAATTCCACGGAAATATACTTTCTACCAAAATGAACGAGCGAAAATATTTAACATTCAGAAAAGCTAATATTCGTATAGAAAATCCTATTTAAATAATGAGGTCTTTTATCACTCTCGGTTAAATAAGGTATACTTCAAACATACTAAAAAGTTATTTGTTCTTTGAAAATATTTCTATCAGCAACATATTGAGTCTTCCTACCACAAAAATTTATAGTAACAGATTATTAGAATCCTGACATTATTAAATATTAATGGCTGTATTAGTAACGAGCCTTTGAGTATATTACTGTGTGATTATATTATTTTGTAAGTACAATATGATCCAGTGCCTTTACTCAACACGAGCTTCAAAAAGCTTATAGTAGACTATTTTGACCGCATAGAGAGATTAGCATGGTAAAGCACTTCTACCAATTTATTTGTCAGGTGGGAGGAAAGAAATTTTTGTCGGTGGAACGACAGCCTTCTGAACTATTTGCAAGGGAGTGGTAGAGATGCATGATACACGGCCATGCATAAATAACACGACGTTTCATAGCTTCACGCTGGCCTGAATAAAGTTGACAAACTCGGTTAATGGACGAGCGTTTTTCACGGAATCTAAGCACCGCGGGGGTGAAACAGGGAAGAAGGGAAACGTTTCGTTCGCAGCCAGCGAATACAAATTGCGTTGCGTAGATTTCGAGTTAGAGAGCAATTAATTGCGAGAGTTATTTTCTCTCGGAGGCTTGTTGTTATGTAAATCGCGTTCGTTCCGTGGTTCATTAAACCTTGCGTTACAACGGTGACCACTCGATAAGCAGCCTCCGTGATGCGTGTTCGTTGATGAAAGATCGTAATTACGCACGATTCGTGCGTGCAAATAAGACTTTCAATCGTTTGCTTTGAAATTCTACAATTTTCTCTGGTATTATGCTATTCGGTCATAAATTTAATTTAACTATGCGAAAGTTCGATCACGCAACAATATGAACGACATGGCACCGTAAGGTTTTATTTAATACAATAGTATTAATTATGCAAATCTGATCCGATACTGTTAATTAAGGGAGTACAATGTACCTAGTTATACATTGAACTAATCAAACATAGAAGTATAAGCATAGTTAAATATAACATTTAGTTAACTAGTATTTTGTGGTGTGCCATCAATATCCACAAGTTTCCCTAATTTCAACACAGTTCATTTTTCTCCAGCAGCGACTTTCAGTTATATTACATTTTACCGTGTGGAATGAAATTTTTTAACAGTATAGTGCATTCACGAAAAATATGAGCTGTGTGGCGGTCATGAAGTGACTTTTCGCAAATGAAGTTTTTTTGCACGAGTCTCTGTGTTTTAAAATGCTGTTTGTTTCCTTTGAAATTTCCAACAAATGTTTTAATTGCTTTTGTCGCTATGTCTTTCTGCTTCCTCTTAAAATCCTTTTTTATTCCTTGACCTCCCATAGCTATAAAGAATCATTTATACACAACCGTACCATCGCTATACTGTCACCGTGGTCTCCCTCTTTGTGTCCACCACCCAAAAAAATAACACACTCGACGTCGCACGCAGACCATAACATATACGAGGAGAACGAAGAGAGTTACGTTGACGTTACAATGACGTTACGGTTGAATATAAATGCACCTTTATCCTTATTTTGCGCTTTGTCTACCGGTCTGTTATAATGTAATGTAAAGACAACGGATTAATTTGCTGTAAAACTCTTTGTGAGATTTCTGTGCTTTATTGTCCACGATGAAAATATGTAGAATTTCTGCTTTCTACACCCTGTTTCATAGACAATTTTTAGAATTGCTATTAGCTTGAAATTAGTATTTTTACTGGCATTTCACCGATTAAATTATCTTTCAAGCTTCCTTTTAAAAAAATTTAAAAACCTTCCTCATATAACTAATTATGGTTATTCAGCGATATTTTACCGTACCCATAATGTATAAAGTCACTGTAGCCCCGCCCTAAGAACTTTGATTAAGTTACCCCATAAAATCCAAAGACCCCCAATACCTTAGAGAAAAAACAATTGACCTCAAAGAAATATCCATATATCCAATGCGAAACGACCATTTCTTAAAATTGACAATAAATTGTTCCATCCCCGTTTCTTCTCAGAACATTGAACAACAGAATCAGTGAAAAGGAACCCCCGAATAATTCTTCCACCCCCCGAAAACAAAATGACGCGTGGCATATAAATAACCGCGGTTTACGTTACGTCGTCGACCGAAGAAGATTCGACGTTCTCGTTTAAAAATACCAGGGTGACGTTCGACACGGTGAAAAGAGGGGGTGGGTAAAACGCGAAAAGAAGAGTGGCGGAAACACGAGCAGCAAGACGATGCACGTACGCGTGCGTTGTACATCAGCGAAATAACGTATAAACTCGCGGAAAGCACGGAAGTATTATTTACAGATAAAACCTGAGGATAGAAAGGGGTAGAAATGGGACGCTGGGCTCGCATCCACGGTTTCTTTATACCGGCACAATGACTCCGGCGTCCTTTTCACGACGAGGCCATTACTATCGTCGACGACGAATGTATCCGAGGAACTGAGCCCGCACGACTTCCTCGGAAGAATCCTGTAAACGATCCGGAACGGCTCGACGCTTTTATACTGACGAGATGTAATTTCATTCGGGGACGACGAACATTTTATGCGGAAAATTAGACAACCAGAAAAACGCGATCATTTAACATCAGATTAACCCTTCCGCTCTTATTTAACACCTACCGTTCGGTTTAATCGATCGGCTGTCGAACGAGGGCACTTCTCTGCACGCTAGATGCAGGTGTTAGAAATTTTTAGATTATAGATTCTCAAGTTTTTAAAATTCAGACACCTGGATTGTTTAAAATTTGCAAACTTGAAAGTTGTAATATTTTAATTTCAGAAATTGGAGATATAATCCTACATTTCTAAACCTGAGAATTTTAAGATTTGTAAATCTGAAAATTTGAAGTTTTACATTTGCAATGTTACAACTCTGTAAATTTGTAAACCTACGAATTTGATGTTTCTCTACTTTTACGCCTAACAAGCTTGTATATTTTCCCTATCTTCTTTTACAGTATTATTCTGTCTTCCTCTTGATTACTGTCACCTGGAGTTCATACGAGGTCCATTATTTTCTTTAATTTAACAAAAGCACTGCCTGCAGCGATTTTGTTCCACATTGCAAATAACCATCTCGTGTTACAACCCCACATTCTATTTATTTTCCTCAATTACTGTATATCATTTGTATCAACAGATACAAATAAAGTACTATCTCCAATAATTTTGATTACTCTTAGTAATAGTAATATAAATTGCGTTCAAATCGGAAATAAATTGGAAAAATATTTATATGTACATAATTCCACCTCCCAAATCTCTTTCGAAGTTTAAAGTAGCCTCAAAGGAACAGTGTTTTTCTCATAACCTTGCAGTTTCTCGTTCAAACGCATTAGATACTCGTATTTTTTCGCAAATAAATCAGCAGAGTACACAGAAAAGCTAACGATATTCTGTACCGGCCGGAACTTTCGTTTGAAAGTTAAAGCCCATGTAACCAGAGATTACCCCGGCGTGCCGGGATTTTCAGAATTTTATCTTTGCCGGAAGTGAAAGAAGTGTGTGGTTAGACTGGCTGGTTGCAGCCCTTTGAAGTATCTCCTCACTTAGCTTTACCGAGTCAATAATTCAAGAAATTTTCGGTGCTCGTTTGCAACCAGACGAAAAGACGCGATACAGAGATGAACAGGTATAAAAAAGAAATTAAAAAAATTAGTATATTTTAACGAAGTATACGATGGCTTTTTCGAGTAGACGATGTTTAATGGCCAGCCAGGACACTGAATGGATTATGCAAAACCAATTCAAAACTTGTGCAAGTAACTATGAAGTTTCTTCCTCGATATATTAATCCGTGGACCGTAAATCTATACATTCGAAGAAATTCATTATAACTTATAAACTTGTATATGGGACAAGGATTTGATTATGGTGTGAATAAAAGTTGCAAGTGTGATATTACAAATTTTCAGAATGTAGTTAGTTTTAATTTAAATAAATAATATGCTGCGTATATGGAATGTCAAACTTAGATATAGGTTTAGGTCTAAATGAATTTAGATTTGGATCTAAACAGAAACAAAATTCTCGATGATGAAGACATTTCAGCTCCAGGGAGAAATGTTCGTGAAGCTATATTCCAATGCTATTGCGTGTAATTCCATAAATTTTATTTTTATACGTACAAATACAATAGACTCTTACAACATGTAGAACAAAATCCATAAATCGTGGGAGGAAATTTTTGTAAACGTTCGATTCTAGATGTTTCAAGAACAATGGTACGAAAATGTTTGGTTGCGCAATCAATGTTCTATAGAACATTCGAATACAAACGATACACAGTTTCGTTTTATCGCCGTAGAAACCGAGAAAAAGTCTGAATATCGAGTGACTCAACTATTACCGGGTAATGAGGTTTCGATTCGATAGATCGGATTTTTATGAGACAACAAAGGAAAAATCGAAGCCGATGCTCGCGCTCGACTGACTAGACGTAATTTTCATGAGCCGTAAGCTTCAGTCTATTTCACTCGAATGGTTATACCAAAGTAATATCGTCCCGGGAAATTTGATTTGCTTGGTATGAAGGTTTGCTTTACGATCCAACAAGCGATTTTCTCCATATTTACTGTCGTTTAAGATTATTCAACTGTGTCATTGTTCCATCACATCTTGGCAAAATTAGTTGTTACATCTAAGAATATATTTAAACTACCACACGTTACTTCTACAATCAGGCAACTTCAATTTTTGTAAGATTTAAATTTTTCTAAATCTAATAAGGAAAAGTGGGGTATGTATATTTTTAGATACGTAGAATTCTTATTAATTACTAATGAATTATTTATTCAATTACTGCCGATTCAAAATAAGTAACATAAATTATCTAAAATCTCTGAACAGGTTAAAAGCCCAGTTTATTTATTCATGAATGAATAGTAGTAGTAAGATCAATAATTTACCCAAAGTGATGTTGCATTTACCTCAGAAATACACAGAACGAATCAACGAATACATTAATGGAATATAAAATTCTAAAATCGTTCAATTTGTCCAATTACATTTGCTTAACTTCGAAAGTGGAGTAAAATCGAGAGGTTTCAAACCGTTCTCTATATAAAACATAACAAGCTTCGAGCGCAATTCGTTAACGAACTAAATGGCGAGCACGTTACAGGGAACTCGCACGACCATAACTTTCGGAACTGCGTGTAAGCCGAAGTTGCATTCCGTGTATCGAGAACGTGAAATATTCAAGCCTGGCCAACGACCAGCCACACAATCGTTCATCAATTTTACCACTTTGCATCGGCCGATGCAACCTTTCCTTCTCCCCGAGCCTTTCTCGACTTCATTAGTCCCCGATTTTCATTTTACAGTTTCCTCGAAATTGCTTCGTTTGCTATCGCCGTTAACGAACGGTGTTCTCGACGACTATTGGGAATTCGTTCAACACTTTTCTGACCCGTGAACTAATGATACGATAGAGTTTGCTCCTCTATTGAATTTCATTACTGAACACGTGTCAAATATTCGTATTTTATTATAAATATCAGTTACGCAACTTTCGATCTGGCTTACATTTGCCGTTTTTAAAATTATACTATTTTATATCTTGAATTGAATACAGAATAATGTATATTATTTACATTTTTTATTTAAAAAGTTTGTCTACAGAAAAGCTATCTAATATTGCAGTTTGAGAGATTTTGATGAAGTACTATAAAAATTGTGATTGTCAAGTGCAAGAAATATTTTCGATACACAGGAAATTTCTTATTCATTTATATTTTATAAGATAATGCAACAGTGTTAATATGGCTGTACATTAATTATGTAATTTCTATACCGAAATGCAAAAATGAAAATCTAGAGTCACTTCCAAAAAACCGTACAATTAAAATATTGTAAAACACGATTTACGTTTCTAAATGAACCGACGTGTTTCAAAGTAATGAAATCATAAACGTGTGACATTCGAGGAAATCTCGTAAGAGACACACGGAGTCTGGCGAGTGTATACACGCGCGAGCTTTCCGATTGTTTTATGAAATCCGAGACAATTTGTCGGGGAATTCAGTTTAAATGGCGCGAGATGGTTGACGCGCGTGCTAGCAGCGGCTGGCCGCTTTGTTGGAATGTGAAATGAGTCGGGACGAGAGGGAAAATTAATTTAGCCGATGTGCACAGCTCGGGAGAAGTCTCTCCACTTTGACAAGTGTCCGCTTTACCACGCATGATTCGCCGGATTAGCCGTGTTAACGCGTGAGAATCTGCTTCTTCCGGCGTAAACTCGCGTCGCGACGTCCATGATGCAAATTTCACGGCACGCGAGCCGATTACGCCAAGATTTCCATTTCGTGTCTCGTCGCACTGTGTTTTGTGTCAAACAAATCTCGCGGCGGTGATTGCGCTAACAAAAGTCACTCGATAAATACAACAAACACAACACGTAATGGACTTCGATATTCGGCCATTTTCTTTTTAAACGAAACACGCACGTATATTCTTTAACATGTTGCTGTTTATTAACTTAATAGTATTTTTGATAAAATTTTACGAAGTTGTTTAGTTTTTTCTAACAGTGTGATGTACTTTTATTTTAAATAAACCATTATTTTTAAGCTTGCCATTTCTGCTATCTGTGATTTTGAATAATTAATAAAAGTAGTCTAGAACGAGAGAGTTTCATATTGTAAGCAGAAGAGATCCCCATGGAAATTGAAGCAGATGTACAAATTCAGTGGACTTATATATTGTTATATCCCACGAGGCAACGGATCTGCAGTGGTGAAAACTTCTTGGAACTAGTAATATAGAAACGGGTGTGTAAGATGCTATGGCAACTTGAAATTTCTCGATTGCTAACTTTGAAAATTGATCAACTATGAAGGTTTCTCAGATTCCAGAACGTGTCCACAAGCACTTGAAAATTACATGAAAGTATCAAATACTGTAACAAGCGATATAACACATAGTATAACAAAATAATAAATGAAACTTTGATTTCTGACATTTTCTATACAGATAGAAGAGAATATTAATTTCACGACATGTAACAAGACCACAATATTATAAATTTAAGTTTAAGGCAAACAATCGATCAGATTATGTGTTTCAATCGACCTCAAACATGGATGCAAATTTACAGAAAGCATCCGATGAATTTTCGATGTATTCCATAAGGACACCATGATAATTCAATTCATCTGAGCATCGCCGAAGCGAGGACACAACACGATCGTTTAATTGGAGAATGTTCGCTATCCCACAGGGATTTGCAAAGAAATGATTCAAACCGAGTAACACGTAATCCGGATCCATTAATTCGCCCATTAAAAATGAATATAACCTCGAAACCAGGTCGTAGAACGAAGCTCGCGTTGCATACATGGATCACTCTAATCTCGGCATTATGCGTGGAAAGGTTCCAAGCCGCGCGTATTGACCATTTCTCTCTCTCTCTCTTCTTCTATCTGTCCTTTTCTGACCACACTTTCCAAACTTATTTCTTTTTTCTTTTTCTCGACACGCAAAAATTATGTGCGAGACGGTGCTTGTAGTCAAGAGCAAATCTGGTTTGAATACGGGAAATGTTACATACAAAGAAGATTAACCGAAGGGATTCGAGAGGAGTTTTAGTCGACGGATTTTTAGATTTGGAAGTTTTGAACTGTGGAAGTTTTTAGAATTTTAGGAATTCCGGAATTTTAGGGATTTTAGAAATGTTATGAATTTTAGGGTATTTGGGAATTTTTTGAACTTTAGGGTTTTGAGAATTGTTCGAACTGGGCGATTTAAATATTTAGGAATTTGGAAAGGTTGGGGTTTGTTAATTTGCTAATTTGATAATTTGCTGACTCGACAATTACGAAATGTAAAAATGCAGGAATTTAGAGATTTAAAAATCTGGGACATGATAAGCTAGAACTCAAGTAATTCATACATTTCAAAATTTATGAATTTAATTTATAAATCTACAAATTTGAGGTTGGTGAAAGTTCATAAATCTATAAATTCAGGGTTGATAATTAAAAATAAAAGAAACCTAGAAATTCGAGGTTATTTGAAAATACATAAATGAAATCTGGGGTTTGATAACATAAAATCCGACTTAAAAAAATTAAAAAATTGTCCATATCCTTATTCAAAGAAATCCGAAATAACTGACAAGTGTACGTTAATAAGTGGATAAGATTTTATCTCCGGCATAGGGAAGCTCGGTTGGTGGTCGTTCGTCAGGAAAATAGAAACGAAAGAGGGCACCGCGAGAGTGGTAAGGTGACGAGCAGACAAAGGGTGGCGAAAGGGATGAAAAGGGGGCGAGATAGTAGCGGCGATTGCACAAAGGAATCCGATGTAATCCGGTGGCAAAAGTCGACGAGACCGAGAGAACAGCTCCGAAACCCGATGCAAAAATGCAGCTAAAGCGAGCGTAGACACGATTGCAGGCTGGATTAATTCCTTCGTCTGGGAGTTTCATGAATTTCACTGATAGTCGCGAGAACAATTCGCAAAGAAAGAGCTAGGACTGTCGACAACGCTTTGATTTTTCCTTGCTTTCCTTTGCATCTCCGGTCTGATTCCTACTATCGTTGCTGTAGTTTCATCGATCATTGCGATTTAAAATTGTAGTATTATTTATTATACTACATAGCATGATTAAAGTACAAAAGTTTGACGACATGAAAACTTTCAAAAGAAAAAAGTTTAAAGGAGTTTTCCGCTCTCTGTAATATGATTCTTGACTTCAAAGATTGTAATCGAATCTTACTTGAAAGAGTGCAGCACTTTTTCAACGAGAAGATTTCTTCAAGTCTAACAAACGGAAGTCCTTTGTTCTCCGCAGAAGTGTCAATGGACCTCGAGACAGATGCTCTATAATCTTCTCTGAGAGATTACTAACGTTTATCTGACGAAAGCTACTGAATTAGGTCTCGTTTCGTTCCTATCAGCTCTTCATTCCACAAAATCGTCCGGAGAACAATCTGAACCCTCAACGATTCTTTATGGACCTGAAGTTTATCTTCCCAAGAACCGTTCCCGTGACACTTTCTTTTACTATCTACGTCATAAAATTCTGAAGATAATCTTGGTAGGAAGATGCTCGGCTCCAGATTCAAATTTTACAAGATTTCAAATGACCTTTCATTGCTTGATCTTAGGGAACCACAATTTATCTGTAACCCTTTTATGGGAAGACCGTTTTTAAATTACTTTTTAAAGAGTGAACTTCAAATTATTTTCTGAAGAATAATGGATTCTAAATTCTCTTTTAAAATTTGATATATGAACGCTTTTCTATTTTTGATCTATCTCAAATATATTATACAGCTTCTGTCGTGTTCACTGTGATAGCTTTTTTTAACTTCCACAAAAATTTACAATATAAGATAAAATCTTGTACTTGTTAGTCTTATACAAGTTATATAACGAAACTCTAAATCTGGATGAAAAGCACAGAAAAGGTGTATAAGCGAAACTTCCAATTAAATTTGCAGTTAAATTTGAAAATTTCCTACGAAGAAATGTACGTGCAGATTTTCACGTTTTACAAAAACCATGAAACGTCATAAAAAACCAAAAGTAATGAGATCAATAAAACGGGCCATATATAGAAACTTCAGATTTTCAAATATGAAAATTAAATTTTAAAATCAGATCTAAAATATGAAAATTTAGAATAATTATTTTATACAATAATATAAAGAGGAATAAATTTGTGGAACAAATTTTTCAATCCTTCGGTCATATTAAAAATTTTGCAAGATTAATGAGGCAGTTATTGATCTACGTAATTTAGGAAATTCAGAATTCATTGATGGTGGCGTGACAACGAAAAAGTCAGCACGCAGGACCGGAAACGAGCCAACGCGTAGCCGGAAGGGAAGTGGAAGCCTGATGGATTTCCCTGGTGAGCCGGGTGCAAAGCGAATCCATGGAATTAATAAAGCGTAAAAATGAGGGATTCTCGAGCCGGTCGATTCAGTTAACGGTAATCCGTGCCACGTCAATTATCGACAGCCACGATTATGAGTTGCAGCCGTCAGTTTTCTCTGCAACGACGACGACAGACTGTAATTCGCGATGCGTAAAACACGCTGTGCCCCGAATCATCGATTTAATCCTTCGTGATGGGAACAACGAAAAAAGATGAAAAGGATTTACGATTTATTAACGATTCGATATTTTTCGCGCGGAAAAAGTTTACGATCGCGCTATGATTGCTGTGCGGGAGCCATGTTTGTTCGGCTGAATAACGTGTCCGAAAGTGGAGCATTTGGAAAATTGTTCACTTTCTCCTGGAACATTTTACATAAAATTTCTTGATATTGATGAAATCATTGCAGAATATATTTAAACATACAGAATTAAAAATCAATGTATAATCCAGCCACTTTAATTATGAAACAGTAATATGGTATAATTTTGGTATTGTAATTAGACCACACTGGTATTTTTAGTACAGTTATTTAAATATAAGTAATGGAGTATTCGTTATAAAGAAGGCGTTTAATGAGAAAATTAATTCCAGGACATCGGGATTTAAAATTAGCGTGGCTCATTTCTTTTGGTATCTTCACTGACCATCACTCGATTCACTCGAATGACCGTTCGATGCTCCAAAAGAAAAGAAAATGACCGCTAACGAGGCTACCGACGACCGATGGAACGACTCGATTAGCGAAAAGCTCCACGACTTGTTCGAACTTTTTATCGTTTCGAAAAATTTCAGTCCCGGTATAAGTAGGTCCAATCTTCTTAAATACTCTTCTCTCAAGACCTCTTCTAATCGATGCTTAATACGTTCAAAAATGACTACGATCAGAACTGTATTTCATATAAAATTATTGCAGTGACTTATTCATAAATTGAATAAATAAAAAATATATAAACTCCTTAATCTATCAATTTGTAGGTGATTTTTATTGCTTGACAAATGCAAATACATGGAAACGAATTCGTCAACGAAGGACATCAAACTCGCGTAATATTTAACGTGTCACATTAAGGGAAAAACGAAAGCAACAACACATGAAATATTTCTTGAAATCTCAATTTCGAAGCAACGCGAAAGAATAGGATCACCGAACGATAAATCATAGAATGAAAACGACAGACCAGACATTCTCTTGTTACCATTGAATTACATTTCATTCAGGAGAGACAACGTCTCGTTCGATCGAAGCCAACACCGTGTTCAATTACGCGTCCGATTGTCAGATACAAGATGAATCGTGACCATAAATAAGGCAGGAGAAACGGGACATTAGAAACCGTCGACGTAAGCGCAAGAACAACGCCTATTATTTCGCGATTTGAAGAAAAAGAATCGTTTAAAACGTGGCAATCGATGATTTGTGGAACCATTGGCGTAACTGGACTTTTAAATGTGGTAAAACCTTGCGAACTTAATTAACTGTTGTCAGGTATGAATTGCTCATCTTTAGCAATTTAGAGATTTTGGGATTGTAGAATTAAGGGGTTTGGGATTTAAGGAACTTAAGGTCACACATGAGAATTTGGGAGTTTTTGAAACTTGATGATTCGAGAATTTAGGGGTTTGGGAACTCAGAAATTTAACCTAGAAATTTTGAAGCTAATATGGAGATGTAACTAAGAAATGCAATTAAGAAATGTGAGAATTGAAATACGTAAAAATTTACAAATTTGGACATTTTAAGCGTAGAGATTGTAAAATGTAAAAATTGATTAAAGGTACTAATCAGAGGTCGGATTAGGATCCCCCTTGTTTCTAACTACGCCAATGGTCACCTGGCATAATGAGACTACAATTTGATCAAGCTTTCTCTTCACTTACAACGGTCGGTTTAATCCGTCCGATCGGCGCGGTATCCTTCGACTGAATCTCGCGAACAGATATCACGATCGACCTGTTTGCTCGGTTTAATTTGTCTGCGTCCAGTTTGAAGTATCGGATCAGCGGCGATACGTTCGATCAAATTATGTATCGAACGGTACCACCGACCTCCGGTATCGACGGCCGTCTCGATTCGGCTCGGTTAATCTCCGATCGAAACGACTGGACAGAAGTATCCGCATCAGATTACTACGTTGCACGCAGAATACCGATTCATCGGAGGTACTGCGAGGACTGAATACAAGCGTACAAGGGATGGTTACGATCTCTTCGAGCAGCGGTTCGATTAAATGTAATCGCACGGAAAGAACAAGTATCAAATTGTACGATCGATACGCAGCGAAAATGAGTATTCTTGATCAGCATTGAATTACCCCTTTACGAGCTGGCTTTTCGAGATCGAGCAATATTTCATTATTTCTCATTCGGTTGCTTCTTGCTCTGACAAGAATTGCTTATTAGGTTACAACGGTAATACGATATTTCGAGATTTATTTTAACTCTCATACCCTATCTCTTGTGGATGTTTTAGGTATATTATGTTCTTATTGTATTTTAGATCCTTATATAGGGTTAGATAGATACTTTATGTTCAGGAGCTATGCACTTCGTTGTAAATTAGCTACACGTCCTTTGCGCATCTACACATTTTTTAGTCCTGTACTGAAAATTTAAAACTTTCAAACTTCGTGACTACTTCAATCTCTACCTCTATCTAACCAGCACTACCAATATTATCAGTACATCCAATCATCACTAACACTGCTACCAATATTAACCGATAACATCGATAGACTAGAGATTTAAAAGATCCATCAGAAATCGAATATCCCAAAATATTTTGTACAAATATCCAAAAGAAAATCATCTTCCTCAAATATTCTGCAACAGCCATGAACCACGGTATTATCGGATTTCGTCGAATAACGAAACGCCCGGCAAACGCTCCATACATTTTGCTCCCCCGGCTGATCCTCTACTTTCCGTGAAAAAAATCTTCGATCCGAATCGAACTCCATCGCGGTCCCGAGACCGCAGAAACTTTAATCACGGATCACAGGATCCAGTCGCGATTCCCATTCGTCACGAACACCAAGAGAGTAGCCCCGTTTCCACTACCTACCCTACATATAGTACATGCAGTTTCGCGGAAGCATAAAGGATACGCCCGTAAATCTCTGTGGACCTCATTTCGCCGGCCAACACAATAGTTGGTGCTGGTCGTTCGAAAGGACGCTCAGAGTGTGGTCATTTGATCGTAATACGATTTACGATTAAACTGTCTCGACCCCTTTTCACTGCCGTCCTTCCAGTTTGCAGTTTACTTACGAATTTTCTGGCCGGTGTATGCTCGAAAGCAAATATGTCATCCTTTCAAATAATACGATTATTAAGGGACAAAGGATCTACCGTGTACCAGGTTTTGAGGGATTTTTGAGAATTTGGAAGTTGGAGGGTGGCTTGGAAATTTAGAGATGATGAATTTGGGAGGTTGAAATTTAAAGAGAGAGATTTGAGGAGTTTGGGGTTTAAAGAAATGGGGTTCAGGTAGTTTAGAAGGTTTGGATCTAGAGATTTGATTGGTTAGAAAGGGTGGTTATGAATGTGAGGAATTAGGGATATGTGGATTTAGAGATTTAGCTGTGTACAAATCTGGGATCTAAAAATATGAGAATACAAGAATAGGCATTTGAGTATTAAGAAATTTGCAGATCCAGGAATTTGACCGTTCAGAAATTTGGAGATCTGGCATTTGATGGCCCAGAAATTTACCAAGCCACATATCTCAGCATATGTGTAGTTAGAAATGTGAAATTTGAGGGTCCAGAAATTTGGAGATCTAGGAATATGTGAGCAGGTATTTCGAAAATTTAAATATCTCCAAATTCTAAAATATGGTTTAAAAATTTAAAGAATTAAAAATTTCATATTTACCAAAATAAATCTGAAAATATCTGAAAGTACCATACATGCCCTCATCCCAGGCTGCACCCGAGTTCACATCATTCCTTTCGTCAAACATTTTGTGGCTCTTACCTGAAACAAAAAAATAAAGACGAGTTAGGGACAGTGTAATCGTTGCATGAAGCAAAGAAAAGCTGCGTAGCTTTCCATGCGTAAAAACCGTTTAAACAACGTTGCGCACGAAAAATTCTTGGCTTCCCCGTCGCGGATGAAACGAGAGATTTTTGATTCTCTTAAACGCTTTCATTATTCTGGCGGCTCTGCGTAAACACGTCTACGTGGAGAACAAAAAATTGTATAATTCTTTCGAGGCAGATTGCGAAAACGCTTTCGCTTCCCAACCGTTTTGGCTCGTTTTATCGCGCGATACCGTGTATCAGTGTGTTTATTTTACAATTTTCTGCAGGTGTTGTCGGATCCTCGTGGAAATATTGTCATTCCGTGTTTCATGCTACAGAGATTTATCGGATGAACTTAACGCGAATGTGAATACCAGTGTTCGAATAAAGTAATATTTTTAATCGCCATGATGTAATTTTATTTCGAATTTTAAAGAAGCTTTAGTGAGCTACACGGTACACTTATTATATTTAAAATTTCTATAGCGATGTTTTCATTCATTTGTAAGCTGAAAGTTTACCTTGAGATAGAATTGAATGAACAAATATTATTTTTATGTTTAATATAGTATTTTTTAAATTCATGAGAATATGTGGTTGTGTCAGGCAGGTCTCACAATTTCATAATTTTTACAATTTTTTCAATGTCTAAAATATTAAACCTGCAACTGTAACTTTACATTATTTCAGCATTTATATCCTAAGTATCAAGAACAGTGTTCTTGTACTGTAACAGTACTGTTTATGTTATTGTAACAAAAACAGTGTCTACATGGAAAATCTGCTGAAGAACTACATTGTTCTATTTATTCCAACATCATTTATTATTTTAAGGTTGAAAAATATAAGATTTGCTTCGATTTCAAACAACGATTTCTAACGCACTGCATCGAACTCTCAATTTACGATCGCTAAAAACAGCTTTCTCCCACGATAAACATCGGTTTACAAAGCCAGTTAAAAACGTGTGAAATCCACAAGAAAAGTGGTACAATTTCACACTCTGTATGACTGGAACCGACGGAACGAGCGAGAAAAAAGCATAACCACAAAATTGAAGTCTCGCTGAACAAACCGACCGCAACGTCCTCTCGCTCCGCCAAAAGCGAAACAACAAACATGGTTAACGAAAATATCAACATTTCGAGTGCAATCAAGCATCTCTTCTTGCGTGCTTTTCTACTTAAACTAAGCGATGGCCTTCTCTTCTTTTTGGGGGTAAACAAGAACCTTCAAAAGCCATTTTCGACGCTGTATCGACTTAAAAAATACAACTTTTTAGTCTATTTAAGTCTAATCTTTTTTAGTATTTATTGTATATTGTATATTGTATATTGTATATTGTATATTTGTTTGGATATATTTATTGTTTTTAGTCTTTTTCCTTGTATGTGTTATAGTCTCGCTACATGCTCTATATGACACATTTATTTTCATTAAATAAAGTTTGAGGTATAAAAACAAAATGGCTCCTAATTCTCGTTACAAGATGAAAGTGACATAGGTTAGCTGCAACACTGTTATGAACTAACTTCGTCAAGTAATTAAACTTGACAAATATTAATAATATACCAATTGATGTACCAACTGATGTACCATGACTGATGTACCAACGAAAAGTTATCTTGTAACGATATATTCACGTTATACTGCGAATATAATTATAATACCATACGTAAAATCTTCCAAATATAAAGTGAAACCTGCAATCTGAAATATCTGATATTTAGAAATAAACGTCGCCGTACAATGTGAAGTTCAAAGCACCTTGCATAATATGGAATCTCGGTCAATCAAGACTCGAATAATAGATACCCTGTACTATGCTACACGTAATAATGAAAAGAATATTTCACAAGTCCAATAAACCCATATAACAGAAAAGATTTATGTACAACGTGTGTCACAAATTCAGTAAAAATAGTGTGGTTAATTTTGAGGTTGTTGTCCCGCAAACCAAGTGTTTCTCCGTATATCGCCATTATTCCACGCAACGAAAACGTCCGCGTAATTATACGCGCCACGATTCTCCACGAGGGATGCAATTAACTCAAAACCTCGCCTACGTTCCTGGCGATTCAGCAGTTAATCATCCAGGAAGTTATACGCCTCTGTGTAACATTCATCCCCTTCGAACCTCTTCCCGTACCCCTCTATTCTCACTCTGCAATTCATTAGGACTGCATTCATAAACAATCGTCGTTTTGCTGCCTCCCAATGAGCGACTATCGACGATTATCGAATGCAAACTAAGCCGACACGCTGCTCCAGCTGCTCCCTTGTTAGCCACTCGCCTACGTATTCTAATTTTGCAAATTTCACGCGAAATCTGATAGTTGCGATTATTAGACTGCTTTTGGATCTTACGTTCAGTGAAATAAATGCTTCGTTTAGGAAATTTTGGACTTTTGGGTATTCGTTGATTATGCGAGGGGTTGTTTGAGATCTTTGATTTTCAAATTTTTTGATTTAATGATTCGGTGTGTGAGCGATTTAGGGAGAAAGTGATTTAGTGATCTAGTAATCTAGTGACTTTGAAATTTGGAAATTTGAGGATGTGGAGATTTGGGAATTTAGAAATCTAGGAATCTGGAAACTTAGAAATATAAGTTCGGTAATTTGCAATTTTAAGAAATTGAAGAATTTACAAATCAGAACATTTAGGAATTCAGGACTTCTCAAATCTAAAAATTAAAAATTTATGAAACTGTATTCCGTAAATTTAGTGATTTAGAGATGTAGAAACATAACAATTTACATTCCACTACTTAATTCTCTGCAATTCCAAATTACATAAAAATCGCACAACATTAGAGAAAGCGAATCGAAACTGTAAATTACGATTGGTTAATGACGTAAACTCGGAAGATTGTGGAGCATATTTCCCCGTGTAATCGCCGCAAACAAGAAATTAATTGCGAGATAATGACTATCGCTTGAATGAACGTTAACATTTTCCGCGAAGGAATGCAGAAACGAACCGCGTGAAAGGAAAGCTAACCCCCAAATCGTTGATTTCGAGTTTCTAGCTTGCAGAATGTGGTTTCTGAACTTTCAGCACAGAGAATTGTATGATGCAATGAATATTATTACAGAGAAGATTAATATTTCCCTTCGAGACACGCGGAAATTTCCATAACGCAAATTGATCGATCGTTACTCGAGATCGTTGTTTTCACTCTTAACAAGCGTACAATTCGAGCGTAATAAATGCTTTCTTTAATTATTACTTTCCTAACGGAAGAATATTCGGATTGTTCGAAGGTACGGTCGGCTAATGCAAATATTTGTCTTTAATAAAAGCATTGTAAAAATATTTCAGACGGAAACTGGAACTCCGGCAAGCGTATTAATCGAAAAAAGAAGTGGAAAGAACAACAGAGGAGAATCCAGCGCGAGGACGATTCAAACTCCGTGGCACGGTTTTAATGTTTTTATCCAGAGACCAGAACGTGGCACTGGAAAATTTTATGCCAGCTAATTGTAAGCGATAGCGTCCGTGTGTAGCACCCTAGCGAAATTTATTCCAGCGATTTGCCACGAGTTATCGTCCCGAAACACGAAAGCAGATCGTCCAGGTGAAGCAAAGATGCCTGAAAGCCATTTACACTCTTTAGTCGTTTGACAATTTCCTGATACGATCACCTGGAGAATACCTGAGGATCTCGTGATTGCCTTTTGTTGGAATCGTCTGCGGGAAAAACGTTCTAGGAGATCGTACTAACATCCCTTGGGGAAGCTTCCGCCAAGACGAGAAACAACAAGATGGTACATCCACTCTTCGTTTCATGCAAATATAATTCCAAATAAATCCAAAGAATTCTCCTCGACATCTGTATCATTTACTGAACAAATACTGAGCATTCACTGAATAATTAAGATACTAAACAATTACTGAATTCAGCACCGAACAACATTTGAAGATATTAAATCATCAGCGAGGTCCATTAAAATGAGGTATTTATACAATCTTCAACTCGAAAGGAACTTTTACCAGTGGATCAATATTTCTCTTAAAATAACGTATTTTGTTAAAAGGATATTGCAATATTGTAACGTTTCGGATAATATTCAGTGTTCCATTAGCAGTCACGTATGGCACGTATGGCTATGTCGCAAGACTGAAATAAAGTCAGCTCGTAACTGAGAACCGTCAAAAGTCTGCAAAAAATTTTAACAGTTCATTCCGAGAGAAGAGCGTGTTTCCTGCATATGGCTCCCTTAGAATTTTTTATCCCCTTAACGAGTAGATTCTGTAAAAATTTCAACAGTTTATTCCGAGAGAACAACGCATTTCCCGCATATGGCTCCTGCAAAACTTTTTATCCCTCTAACGGCTAGGATACCTGGAGTTTAAAACAGAACTTTGACCTCTAATTTCGTAGTTTTAATTAATTTCACGAACGGTTCCGTACGTAAACGTTTATTCAACGCGATGCAGGGGATTATCCACGTGATCCATGGCTAATAATTTCGTACTATACTATACAAGATTAGTCGTTGCTTTCGGACGTGAAATTTGGCGAGCTCGTGAAGACTCCATCATAAACTTTAGGGACTCCATGTATTTAGAAATATTGGGAAGTTTTGGGAGAATTTGAGAATTTGGGGTTTGAGAAGAATTTGGAAGAATTTGGGAATTTGGGGTTTGAGAATTTGGAAATTTGAGGATTTGAAAATTTGAGAATACGGGATTTGGAAATTTCAAAATTTGAGAATTCAGGGCTTGAGGATTTGGGGTTTAAGAATATGGAAATTTGAGGATTTGAAAATTTGAGAATTTGGAAATTTGAAAATTTCGGATTTGAGAATTTGGAGTTTGAGAATTTAGGGCTTGAAGATTTGAAAATTTGAGGATATGGGGTTTGAGAATTGGGAAATTTAAGGATTTAGGACTTGAGGATTCGAATATTTGAGAATATGGGGTTTGAAAATTTAGGGCTTGAACATTTGGAAATTTAAGGATTTGAGGTTTGAGAATTTGGAAATTTGAGGATTTAAGGTTTGAGAATACTGTCAACAAATATTATTGATTCTCCCTCTTTCTCAATATCATAAATACCTATCTTATTTGCTAACCATCACAATAATAAATTTGCTCAATCAAAGCTGTGATTTCGGTGCAATTTCACCGCAATCTTTTCGTTATAACCTAATCGTACAAGTTAAAGCTCTAAAACTCTAAAGGCGGTTCCCATTTCTCTTCACAAACGTCTCCTCGACACTTCCCATGGAAGGCAAAGACTTGTTCGCGAGTGGTTGATTTCGTCAGGCCGATATCGACGGGTTCGCGTGATCGACTCGAAACGGAGAAAACAGTTTCGTGAGCGCTAATGGATTAAGGCGGAAAACGCAGTTAAGCCGAAACCAATCCCTTATCCTTCATCTCGTAAGTGTATTGCGGTCGTGCTGCGACTAGGGCGCCATTGTGAAATATCTTCCTTTATTTTTTATCCGGCTTTTTCACGAACGGAGCACGTATTCGGATCCTCCAAATTTCCTACCATCGTTTCATGTCCTTGGGCTGCATCAGCCCTTTGTTTGACATTTATCTTGGAGGCTGTTTGAACTGTTCGATTTCGTCGCAATTCTCTGCATTTAATTCAGATAAATTAACGCACTTCAGGTTTCTACTTTATCGAGGGAACTTTTGTAGTAGCTATTTTGTAAGGAACTACTTTATAATTTTATTCAGGTAGTTTGTTTGTGTCACTCGAAATGTAGAATCAAACATAATACTTAGATAATTTAAACATTGCAGTGGACTTAAAGTTTTGTTGTTATACTTTCACTTTCTTTTTTATCGATGGAACTATTAATTCCTTGCACTATGAATTGTCAGATATGTCAATCAAAACTAACTCACAGCTACAACCTTTTCACAACAATAACCCTTTGCACTCTATTTTCAAAGTTGTTGTGTGTGATCAGCAACAGTATGACCTCCAGAGTACAAAGAGTTAAAACAGACAAAGAATGTTTAAATTTTATATTTAATATTATTCGATCGTTGTCTGTGAAAATTATACTTTAACTTGAACTTCTAATTGTCCATTGAAGTTCGAATAATCACAGCTCAATTACAAATGTATCAGACTCGTCAAAAGTAGTACAAGAGATTTATGCAGACAATATTTATTAATGTTCCCAATGATATTTATGAAGTGTATTACTTAACAGGTGATGATTAGCGAATACCAAAATGAGGGGAAGAATTCATCCGCAGGATTAACGAGGAGTAATGAAAAATTAAGGACTCGCAGACGACTCTTATCTCGAGCTTTTACATCCTTTTCTTCGATCGGAGCCATTGAACTTGCCTTTTATGCGCGTAACAATGCAGCGAAGTCTGCGTTGATCGATGGTCGCCGCGATATCATAATGACTAGAAACAACACAGGTAATTATTTTTGCTTCGTTGTCATTTTCTTAGATAAATACCGTTCGTGCATCCACGTCGCCACTAATCAACTAACCTGACACTGTTATCTCGCAATTTAACGAACTAAATTGTTTAGGGAAATTTTGAGTACATTTTTTCAATGATCTTTCGCAATTTTAATTAAAAACTACATAAAAGAAAAATTTTACCTCACAAAGTTTATTAAAAAATATACCGAAGTTCAAAACAAAAATTTTCAATATTACAGCAACTGATAGGAATTTTTATATTTCCTCTTAGTAACTTTTTACAATTTTGTAAAACTATGATAATTATACAAATATTATATTTACGGAACTCCTCTTTTCCTTTTCAATATCTGCCGAACCAATTTATGTTTGTAAGTTAAAGTTAGCAAATATGTTGAATATCAAAGTTTTAATGAGAATTATTCGAAGCGACTGTCTGTCCCAGAGTTACGGAATCTCTTCGTGTGTCGTTAGGTTTTCAACAAGTTTCCAAATTTCCTGCACCCTGTTAGTATGCACCATCAATCATTCCGTGTTCATGACAAACGTGAAGTTCCGAAAGAAACGAGCGTTAGATACACGTATCGCGAGTCGAATCAACGTTGACAGTACGGGAGTTAAATTGTCGTGTTAGAAGGGACCAGGTGTCCAAATTTAACGTCCCTTCCGTAACGATCCATTTCCATCAAGTTGCTCCTTTAATACCTACAGCTCCGCCCAGGAGGGTAAGAAGTAGCTAGAGGAAAAAAGAATTAATAAATTCCGGCTCCAACGATGCGTAACGACTGCCAACCCTCTTCCGGGCTATATTGCAGCTTTTAGATGCAGCTCCGCTATGTGCGGTCAACAATTTGTCAGGAAAATGTGGATTTAACAGAAATTACCTTCCTTTTATGACTTTTTAGATCATAGAATACCTAATCATCTTTGGTATCAACGATTATTGGCTGACTATAATCGTCTTTAAAACACTGTGAACATCTGGTTAGGATATATTCAAGTAATCGTTAATATATTCCAGTTTTAATATACAAGTTATTTTTAATATATAATCAAGTTGTCTTTAATCAAGTGAAATTTAATTATACTTCATATTCAGTAATTATACCTAGTCATTGTTCGTGCATGGTACACATGTGGTGTCATGTTATTACAGTCATGTGTAGAGTGCTACGAACATTTGATATTGGGTAACCATACCTAGTCATCAGTAGTGTGTAATGCATATTTGATGTTATGTTATTATTGTCATTTTTAATATACGGTTAATATGTGACGGTATGCTGTAATAGTCGACTTTAATATGCAATCAACATTTGATATCTAGTATCCACAATTAATGTGAATACATATACACTGAATGTTTGAAATGTATGATCAAACACAAATCACCTAGAATAAAAAAAGAACAATTTTCAATATCGAGAAATCTTTCAACCAGACTAAATAAATGTCTAAATACTCGAAACCTTCAAATAACATCCACATTCGTCAAAACTAAGAAAACGTTATCGTTTCAATTTCACTCGTAACAAGGGTATCCAAACAACCAAAAGGTCCATCCAAAACGACGGCATCAAACACTCGTTAGCATATTCATCGACCAAAGACATCGATGGTACCCCACGATGGTCCCTTTTCGTAAGTGCAGGAAAATAAGTGTAGCAGAGATAGCGAGAACGACTTTCTGTTTCCTAACAGAGATTGAGTCACTTCGGTGGTACGTATACGTCATGAAAATTCAATAGACAACGTCCCCTTGCATATGTCCGGATGGTGAACAGAAGAGAGAGAGACGGTCAAACGAGAACAGAGGGGCGAGAAAGAAAAAAGAAAGCGTGAAACGAAGAGGGAAGGAGAGAAAAATCCGTCGGAGATGCAATAACGGCGCCATGGGGCGCTTATCCTGGGGATCTTTGTAGCTCGTGCGAGGCTTGCCCTTTGTGCGCCCCTGCCCCTTATCGTGATCGACGACCTCTTGCCCGCCGAGCTCGAAACCAACCCCCAAAAAGCCATTTCTACATACTCTCCTGTGGGACCGTCGAAAAGGCGCGCCCGAATGGTCATGCGTAATAGCTTCATCCCTGTCTATGAAACTGGCCCTTGGGACATTTCTATCGCAACGACATCGAAAATAGAATTCCACGGTACAACGTTATTCCTTACGCATTACTGCTAATTAATGTGATCCCGCACGGAGTACTTTGAGCAAGGAAAATTAAAATCGCTTCAATTTTATTAAAGTGGCACGAAGCGTTATACTTCATAGAGATAAAATCTGATATCTATAACAACTAATTTGCATAGAAATTTCATAGAGACAGAGAAAACATCAAGAAATGTTCGAGTACGCAAATTTTTAATCCGAGAACGGAGGAAGCAATCAGTTCCCTCGCGAGCACAGTTCATCAGAGGGATAAGCAGAGACGAAATTTCGCTGTGCAAATTCATCAGTTTCTTCGATCGCAGAAATGTTCTTTCGCCCGACACTGGCCGTGGCGCGGAAAGAAAACGTAGAATTTCCGAGTTATCACGCTTTTATCAAGCACCTCTCGACCGAGTTTGATTAAAATCCGAAGCCCGGGAATGCTTTTCTCCGGTCTCTTCGGTACAGGTTGCGTGCATCACACGAATACTTTGTGCACCCCCGTGCATGTGGCTTATCGTACGTGAAATTACGGCGCATTTAAAGTCCCGCATTCACGACAAATGTGAATATGGGCTCTCGTGACAGGTTTGCTCTGCGATATTTCCGCATTAACGATGCACGTCATACACCTGCTTTTCGTTCAACTTCTCTTGATTCCTGTCTCTCTGTCTCTGCTTCTCTCTGCCCAAACGAATCGCGCATACCCGTGATACTCCCTTTTCGAGTGACACGCGGAATTTGAAAAAAAAAGAAAAAACGAACACGCACTTTTCAATCAGAGAAATGCTAGTAACGAAGATACTAACGATGATACCGCGGCTCGATAATGCTAACTGTAATTAAAAACTGTAATTTCGTTACCGTTCCAACGATTCTGGAGGGAACGAGCAACGAAAAAAAAGAAATGGCGAACGTACATGAAAGAGAACCCACTCGGCGTGGAATCATTAAGAATATTACTACGCGGGAAAAATAACGGATGGCCATTCGATGTGTACGGTGTCCCCCGTTCGAGGAACTGGACTTTCATAAAATATGCAAGTGAACCGGCACGCGTTTCCATTTTCTCTCGTTTTTCCACGAGTTGGGTGCAAATGGTGAGGGTTTGTTAGACGGCACTTAGTCACGGAGGGAAACAACAGTCAACCAATGAATTTTTTAACGGTATTCTTTCAACATTCTTGATAAGACGTAGAATTTCAATACCAGGGACATTTGATAGCAAACTATACCGTAAATTGTTTACACGCGAACCTTTGAAATTGTGTAATTTGTAACTTGAAAAACTTCATTTTAAACATAAAATTTCCAAACTCCGTGCAATCTTAACATAAAATTATAAAATATCATTTATGATCAGATTGAAGTTTTTTAAAAATGACTACGTAAACTTTTCTTAAGTGTGTCATGAAAACTTCAACTTGGTTGAAAAACATCGTATCGACAATTACTTCGTATAAAGCGCAGTAAAATGACTAATGGGCTATAATTTTATATCAGACATTAATGAAAGTAGTCTATGGTCAGTTTCAAAGAACATTAAACTTGGGACTGATAGAATAAGTGCCACTTTGCCACAGCTTTATGTCGTTAAATCGTACGAAACATCTATACTGTAACTAACATCAATTATAAGTTCACGTTGCAAATTACATAGACACTGAGGGGTCATTAAATCTTTGTATAAAAATAAAATTCACGTGGTAGTAAACGAGGTTACTGTAAACAGCAAATGTTAGGGTAAATATGCCAACTAAGATAAAAAAGAGACTCGATGGAGAAAAGGAAGTTTGAACATTCAGAATCGTAAAAGCTTAGAGATTTCGAAGTTTAATAAAATAAGAAGTTTGATAAAAAATTTTAAAGTTTGAATACATCTCGTTCAAAGAACATCGCACTCGAGTGTACGTCATTGCCTTTCAGATTTATCGATTCGAAAGTACGGACCCCAATCATCCCAACATCCCCAAAAAATAACGAAGCAGAGAATTCAGTGATAATCGCAACAGAAGGACTAAAGCCGCGAGACGACGCATCAGCCGGGGCAGCACCCTTCAATTACCGGGCCACGTAGAAAGATAGGATCACGGCTAACAACGTAAAATCATGCTAATTGAAACGAATTCGTATACAAGCCGAAACGCATAATCAACTAGAATGGCGATTAATACTCTTTGCGTCGGGTTGACAATGCTCGCGGCAGATCTCGCAGAAAAGACAAATAACCAGCTGTCCGTGAAGCCATACATATGGCGGACCTAAATCAATGCACTATACGCGTTACGCGTATCGGATGGATCGTCCAATGAGATACGTCCACATGCACGCTCGCTCGGCCATCCAACGGGAATCCGGTTATCTGTCCGTGTCCTGATTGGGCCTATCAGCCAGGCACAGCAGCGTCATTCACCATTTCGTATGCCAGCCAGCCAGTTCTTTGATCTTTCGCGATTTCAATCCAGTTACACGCTCGCCTGTGTTGCCCTGTCCTGACCCCATGTCCCTTAACCGAACCACCTTTCTCCCTTCGCGTTCACCCCGCGTGCTCTTCTTCCCTTTTTTCGTGCGCAGGATGGTCGATGACACTATTCGTGTTTACACCGACGAGACTCACGTAGCGGGGACGAGTTTATTCACTCGTTCGACGAATTCGACGCGGATCGCGGATGACTGAGCAACGGTCTCGTCGAGTGATTCGCCACGGTGCTCGAGGTGCTTATGCGCGAACACCGAAAGCCACCGGCTGCTTCTCGAGGATCTGTTAACGGAACGATAGGAGAGGGTATCTTATGTCATCGAACGAGTTTATGCAAACTTGCTGCGAGTTTATTTTATTCGAAGTACTTCCGCTTGAACTTGGAGGCATGCATGTAACTCTAGTAGCCTTGGCAGTAAGTAATCGAATTTTTGCGTTTCTTACTTTACACTGGAGCTGTTGTTGGAAAACATTATTTCTTTCCTTTCTTCTTTTTCTAACGATTTGGTACAAAGAAACGTAAGAAGTTGACTACCCAGTGGCAGTGCTACTAGCACAGGTTACTGGCACAGTGTAGCCCCTTATTACAAGAAGAATTGTTCGAATGAAATGAACTGCTTAGGAATTTGCTCATTTTCTAATTAGGCAAATGATTTGATCGGTACAGCAACGATTTCGAAATGCATATAGAAAGTCTGGCATGATTTGATAACGTGAAAGTACTGCATAGTAGTGTTTACGAAGTCGACACGGTCTGATTGAAAGTATTGCAAAAAATGCTTATGATATATGGATTTAAAATTCTAAACAGGGCGAAATCGAGTGCACAAATACTTCATTGTTCGTGTTGTTAAATGAACGATTGACAATTAGGAAAAATTTAACTTACGTTAGAGAAGAAATTAATTTTGTAATCTGTAGAATTTTATGCAGTTTGATAATATACGAATGCGGTCCAATTTTGGGTTTGAAAATTTATAGAGAAGATTGTATAAACGTCTCACCGATATTCTTAATATAGATTAGTTGGAACAGAGTGAATCAATCACTTTAAGATATAAATAATACTGTCTCTCAATGAATACCTTAACCGTGGAAACATGAATGATTTAAGAATATTGATGAAATGTCGATATAATTGTTTTCAGTGAATATCACTTTTCGAAAGGAAATGTCTAATCCTGTAACTATAGGAACAGAGGGATTAGAATAGGATTTTCTCTTTACAGAGTTAAGTATTATTAGACGCTAACAGTTTTAGTAACCTGCTCCCTATTAGATATCCTAGTTACATTAATAGTAACCCAAGAAAACTAATAGATATCGTTTAGTTCATTCGCTATATTTACTTCGATTGTTTCATTTCTAAAACTCCATTCAAATAGCTCTTCACTCGCATAAAATTAAAATGGGCATGTATTAAGGGTACCGAAAAGTAATCAAAATTTTGTTTGCTGGCGAAAAGTATTTATTTATTAAAGAAATCTTAAATCAACAAAATAATTTCCATCACTTTTTAATGCTTTTTGCCAGCCTAAAAGCAATTGTTCCCTTCTTAAAAAAAGTCCTTCGATTTTTCATAGAAAAACTTTGAAATCATAGAAGAAATTTTGATTACTTTTCGGTACCCCTAATATTTATATTTTAACATTTCTATCACATTAACATAGACGTCAAGACTGAATGAAGTATATAAATGAAGTACTTTAACGAACTGTGGATGGTTGGAAAAAAGCATAGGTGATCTTTCAAGATAAACAAGAGTGCAAACGAAAGCGTAAAGGGAGCGAAATGCAATGAATTCTCGTAACAATAACCATGAAGAGAGCGAACTATTCACAACGACGCGAATTGTGTAGATACTATATCTGTCGGGAACAACCGCGACGAATGGACACGCGTTCGAACGCGATAAGATTCGAAGTGTGAAGAGTGGAGCAGATTTCCTGACGCATCTAGCACAACCCTCTGCTTTGTAATTGCCGTGACGATACGTACACGTGCTTCGTAGTATCGGTACACACGAAATCACGGACCTCCCGGTTACGTTCGACATCATGTTTTCGCGGTGTCTGCTCTGTTTCATCCAGTTAAAAGGTTCGATATTTGGTTACTGGACGCGTCATCCGGCACGGTAGCACACGTTCGCTTTCGCTCGGCCACGCATTCAAATTAGTTTGTTTACGAACGAACCCGGCATTCATCAAACCCGTTTTTTCGCGACGAGTAAATACTCGTATTACGTTTATCCACTGCAATTTTCTCGCATAAAATCCGATTTTTTATTTCACCTGCGATAAATGTTTGCCGAAAATACAGATAAATTTACAATAATTTGTTGACCTTATCCACAGATCTGGAAATTTTTTAATAACCGTGATTAAAACATATCATGTCATTCGCATTCGCTTTTTGAATGGTTTCCCTTCAAAATGAATTCAATCTATTTTTTAAATGATATTTTTGAATACACAATATATACACATATGAATAAATAATTTATACGTATGAATATACAATATATACATATACATATGAATAAACTATGTATACATATAAGAATATACAATACATACATACATAGGATATGCATACGCACATGCAGACATACATACATACATATATGCATACACACATGCATACATACATACATACATGTATGTGTTATAGAAAAATTTGATTTGCTCTCGTCAATGGTTCTGGGGTAAGTGCCAAGAGGTCAAACTTAGTCCTCTTACCAGAAGGCATCCTCGCCTTCCCCACTCCGTGGCCAGATCCTTGAGGAACAATGTCCTATTCATTCCGGCAACGCAACGTCGGGCTGCTTGCCTTTCCCAATTTTCCTCATTCAAACAAATAAGTCTGCAACATCCGATTGCCATGTGACTTCAAGTCACTGGCAATCGTCTGTCGCCCTAGCTGTCCGTTTACAACCATTCACTCGTCCAGACCTCGCACAGTTCATCCCGATCATAAATCGTACGAAAGCAAAATAGCGGCGGGCTAATTGCCTTTGACGACCCTCAAAAATACGTTGGCGCTAACATATGCATACACACATGCATACATACATACATGCATGCACACATGTGTGTACATCATGTATGATATACTGTGCATACACACATGTGTGTACATCATGTATGATATACTGTGCATACACATGTATGATATACACATATATAAATAAACAATATACTCATTTTATACAGAGATTTTCCCTAATCTTCTGACAGAACTGATTTTGAATAAAACTTTGTTAAAATCCATTTTACGTAAATGTAAAATAATAATGGTGACTGCGACAACTGTTATAATTGAACGTACTTCTGCTTATAGTTCTCGTTTGCGGCGGATTTAAAAATTGTTTATCGTAACAATTTGCCGCTTCGTAAAATAAATATAATGAAGTTCGCATGGTGAGCAACATAGGTGTAGTTGATCACAAAGTTTACCGCAGAAATAGCAAATTAACGCTGGGGAATCTGCGAATTCAGCATGGCCAAACGTTCCATGAGGTGTACCGTGAAACACGAAATTGCCAGAATAAATTGAAACGGGTCACGCTGTTTCGCGACTAAAATGCTGATAAATTTATACAATTTCAACTATTTCCTTGACAAACGTGCTCGTTGATCATTGTCCGAAAACACGAACAGCGTACATCTGTGTTTGTTTTTTTAACGCCGGATTACGACAGAAATGCGGCGGAATTAATCCTGTTCACGGAATGATCACATTTTAACTTAAATTCCGTATGAAATTTGTAATATTGAGTGGGGACAAAGAATTATTAGGTTCGTGCAAAATTAATTTCCCTTTGCGTTATTTCGAATATGTTTTTAAATAAACCTCTGTGTGCGTTGAAATACCGTTTTAAAGTTAATTAACATTAATGGTTTTGTTTTCAGCGTTTATTCTTGTGCACCTTAAAATGTCAAATTATATTCAGACGGAAGAATAGCAAATTCTATGATCTCAAAATAAACTTTATTCTACCCTGATACATACTTTAAGTTATAGAAACTATTCTTGTAACAATCTAATACGTACGATATTTTAATTAACTATTATTGTCAACAGTAAAATTAAAAAATCGATTTTTAGTGAGAGTAATCGATGAAAAGGTAACCGTAACGCGCGAAACGCGAAAAATCATGCAGAGTTTCATCGAACTCTTGAGACCTCGTTCAAAAGTTGAAACTCGAGGTGCAGCGAATTTGGCAAGGTTCCATAACCGATATGCGAGAAGAGATCGTTATCCAATCCCGCGTGCGTACTGATCCCCATGGGTAATAAAACACTCGTGTACGCGGCTAGAACGTTTTCCATGAGGCCCCAAACAACGAAGGATGCGCCTTTTGATTTTTCCACCCCTCGGTGCTACTTATCGAGGATCTACCATACGAAATAGGCTATTTATGGTCAAAAAGGGTGGGCAGATTTTCTGACCCTCTTCTCCCCTTGCTTATCCCGAGATTCTCGCTTCTCTCGCGTTGTACCCTTCGCTGCGGAAGATCATCCTCTCCAGCAATAAATCACAGCGCTTCCGTGAGAAGCTTCGTCTGAAACGCGCCTCGAAATCGCTTGGACCTTTACGGCGATAAAACGTGATGGCACGGTCCAGATTAGACTAGATTTTTGATCTGTTGTCTGATTCTCGGCTGACGTATCGATCGTGGTGTGAAAGCGGAGGTAAAATACTTCGATTTTCTTATATTTCGAAGGTACAGTGTGAAAAGCAACGGTACTCATCGAAGTTAAGTTGTTCGCACCTAAAGTTAGAAATGAGGTACTTGAGCATTGGAAAATATAACGATGATCGATAAAAGGTAGATAATTTAAAAATTTCTTCAATTTTATGAACTACAAATTTAAAATTTTGTACAAGAAATTTTTGCAATACAAGTATGACTGCAATTTTTACATAATGAACTACAATGGATCATTTCGACATCAGATTGATCAACTTGCAGTACACGATGTTACATTTATGTATATACTTATACATGTCTATGTAAATGTCTACATAGATACATGTAGGCAAGTGAATTCTCTTGATCAAAAACTCATTCAATCATTCATACAATTATCGAAAAAGCAATCACACATTAAAAGGTGAATATACATAAAAATAATCATGAAGAGTCAACGTCATTTTAAACGAAGTACAAAGAGTAACAATTTCTGATGCTATCGATGTCGAATTATCGATACCATTCCAAAATTAGCAATAACATCTCGAAAGCAATTTGGTTCGACAGAAACCGCTGAAGCGGCAAACAATCTACTCAGCTCGCATTTGCAATGACACTTCATCAAAAGTGCTTCAGCGCGCGCTTCGACGCTCGCGGCGTTAATCCATTTTTCGAGGTCCGAATTCTTACGGTCGTTCAGTTTGTAATAACGTATCTCTGGGGTCGATCGTCAGGAAAGTAGAGCGACAATCGAGTGGTCTCGATTGTGGCGCGAAAGTGTTTTCGCAGCCGAGTAGAAAAAGCTCGTTGAGATAGAAGAACCTAATCCGACTGGCAAAAGGATGGTGAGGAATATCCACGTCGAAATCCGGCCTCGACTTCATCGAGGGCCACTCAAACGTCAGAACGGTTCTTATTTGCAATTCTTTCGAGGGGCGAGAGAGTCGACACCCCGCGATGATCCTCGCACCCCTTGCAGCCGTCGCGAGCCTCCCTCGGATGCGATTCATCCCCTAACCGAGCTAATAAGCAACCCTAAAGAGACGTCGACCGGCAACTGTGACATGTATATACCGACGCGGGACGCCGGAGGGCAATTTGCATTCATATTCGGCATGGTAATTAGGGAGAGGGCATAATAATCTTGATACTCGGACGGTGCACCGTGTACCCGAACGGATTCAGTATAATCGGCCTCTGACTTTAATAATAACGCTGCGGCCTGCGACCCGGTCAGAAGGGAGAAGCGACCGACCACCCTTCGTCGCGTGTTTCAACCCTTCGAGCGATTCATTATTTGGAACTTACTAAACCGCACTCCAATAGTTGGCCTACTCGTGTATCGATTCGCTCGCGTTATTTGAATTGCTAATACGCGATTTGTCGTCGAAAGATGCGACTAAATTACTGGATTAACGAACGTAAAATCATAAATGCCTTTACAAAGAAATTTCGCAATAGAAATTTGACGACGGGAATTTTATGATCTGGAAGTTGAGGACTTAAGAGTTTGGAGATCTAGAAATTTATACATAAGGAATCTTCAAGATTTAGAAATATGGATATGATGCAAAACGTTAACGAGAAAGTCCTTTGAATTCTTAATTTGAAAGCTATTGAAACTCATTTGCAACTGCAAGTAAAACGTGTAACGACACAAGATGACAATTAAAAACATCAAATAGGGAATGTACAACACAATACAGTAGTTAGTTAATAGTTATGGGTGAACACGATACAGCGTCGTTTACTAGCAAAACAAACGTACACCATTTTGTAAACACCGAAGCAAAGTGTCGAAAAAGAAAAGCAAAGCACGATGTCGGCAATATTCGCTGTTATTTTCACGTCGCTCGCGACTCGATCTTAACAGCCGACAACGATGTAACGCGAGGAGAATTTCAATAGCGGGAATGCGTTCAAAGAGTTAACCGGCTGCAAGCGGAAACGAGAATCGTGTTCCATTTATGTGAGTTCCGTGCTGACAAAATCCACGATCGCGTTCTCGTTTTGTAAACGACCGTTTCGTTCGACTCCAAAAAATATTCCATGAAAATTCGTCACCGTGAAAAATAGATTCGTCCGGTTCTGATTGATATTTTTGATAGCACGCTCCCACGATTTCCGAGCATTTCCCGCGAGTAAAGGAACAAAAATACAACGCTCCTGTAACGAGCGTAGCTGCGAACGAACACGACCTCGACGAAACTGGAATTCGTATTCCAATAAAACGGCCGACGACAGCGGGACTCGTCGAACCGTTGCGAAGGAAAATCGTCGAAACGACAAAACTCCGTTTTTTAACCGAGAAATTCGTGGTCCCACGAGCGAAACAAGCTTCAACGAGATTACCAACCGGTTAATAACTGTTCCCGATCGATTCATACCGAAGGAAAGATCGACCGATGAAAAATGTCGTCGTAACGACGAGCAGGTCCACGCCCCGTGGCATACGGACGTCAGGAACGATTTAGGGCGAAGCTATGGGGTGAAGTCAAATAGAAACCCCGTTGCGTCGAAATACGACATTGGGACATCCCAATGCCACGCAAGGGAAGAAACGGGTCACGAGTCTTCGCGTAGGGTGCGACCAAGTGGTCGGACAATTTGCCTCGTGTATCCACCAAAAGCAAATATACCATAAATTACGTTTACAAGTGTTTTACGCTGGGGACCCATTCACTGTTTCCTAAAAAATTGTCCTATAATCGGTGACGCATCGCGGGAAGCTTTGTATAGAAACCATTACATCAGCAAATGTTACATGATCTTTCGCTAACGTTTGCGAAATTGTGAAATACACATATAACACTTTTGACATCAATTTGTAAATGTGCCTCAATTCCTATGAATTTTTTAGAGACTCTTTGAAATACTGAACTTTTACTTTAATTCTATTTATTGTCTGCAGAATCAAGAATAGTTAGATGACAAATATGCTTCGAATTTAAATTTCATTCATCTTAGCACAACAGTCATTAGTCCTGATTGACGAACTACCAGTATAAGTTAAGAGGTTAAATAATTCTCAAATTAATATATGATTACATTAAAAGTTAAAATCAGAAGAAAACAACTATGTCTTCATAAATGACCTTGTTATTAAGAAACAACGAAAATGCAAGATATTCAACTATTATAACCACGCCCAACGCCGACATTTGCAGAGTCAAGATGTCGTGCAACTACAAGAAGGGTGTATATCTTTGGGGGAACGACGCCCGGTGACATTATGTATCACTTAAATATCCTCCCGACGACAAATAGCCTGACTCATGGGATTTTATTAGGCCACCGTGAGCACATTCTATCACGAAATAATGGGTCCTGCCGAGCTTGACGCCCAAGCGTACAGGGTATCGCGCTCAGGATATACACACGACCGATCGTACATACATAATACGTCTATGTATTATCCAGCGTATGTGTACACGCTCGCATTTGCCTGCTCTGCAAGCGAATCGAGAGACTTCGTCCGGGAATACGTCGGGATTTGGCCATTAACAGCCGAGGGAGACCGAGAGGCGAATGAATTAGTTAAGATGTCGTTTTTTCCACGATGAGTTCAGCCACAGTCTGATTTACCGCCAGCACAAGCGAGCAAACTCTACCCCGTTGGTAATCGGAAGACTGGGAAAGAACACCGGAAATGACTGCTTTTGTGCGCCACTCGCGAATACGAATTATGGGTCGCTGGCAGAAATTGGAGAACGTTTGTCGTTTCCGTGCTCCGAGTAAGCGTTCCTGCGATTCTTTGTTACGTTAACGGCAGTTTTGCTCGTTATGTTCCTGTCGATGCGCTTTTTCCCTTCAATGACGAGATAAGTGTGCGAACAAAAATATTGATAAGGCCTATGAGACTGGTTACCTGACACATTGGTCACTGTTGAGTTTATGATTGTAATCTGGAGCACATAGTCTTGGATAACGTTGCAAGAGGGGGATGAACTGCAGAGTGAGCTATATCTTGTAAATTTGACCACTTTAAAAAATAAAAAAAATGTTATATTCCACAACTTGAATATTTGAAACTTTATAACCGGTATTTGAACGTTTTTAAATTCGCAAAATTAAAAATATGGAAACTTGAATCTAACGAAAGGATTTGAATCAGAAAAATATTTTAAGAGAATTAAAGATTAACGTCGCTATCGACCCATGGAAATAATGTCAATTTCTGTGACTCCGTTTTTCCCAAATATTTTACAAAAATACACGAACACGGTACAAATACATCCGATGTGTTTCGAATACGAAAAGAAAGGAAACTACGACAGCATTGTTCGGAATGCGTCGCGACGCCTGACAGCGCGTTTAAATCTCCTTTCATTCAGTCACGATTCTATACATTTCTTGCGTGACAAAGCTCGCGAAATAGCGAAGCCGAAGTGAAACGAACGTCATTGAAGATTTTTCCTGTTGCCTTTCATCGTCTCCGGACTACCTCTCGACGTCCTCGTGGAACGATATCGTTCAAGAAGGCCGTTATGGCTAACCAACAACCCCGAACAACCTTCTTAACGCTTCCTGCGATGATCATAAATTTCTATTAACGAGTTCCCCTTTATCCCGACCCTTGTGTCGCGGAGACAACGGGTTTCTGCGGAATAAATTCCAAACTTTCTGCTCGCCGGCGAAACCGTTTCTCGGGCACCATAAATATACGACTTAACAGCAACAATATGCGCGCATGAGAACAGTTTTTAGGTCACGTTTATTCTTACATCTTCCCGTCACTGCGAAGACATTATTCATTTTACTTAGAAAACTTTCGTACGCGATAACGATATACTCGGCATCGTAAGAATCATTGGTTAAAAGGTTGCATTACGACTCTTATATTTTTTCAAACTTGGTACTTATAATTAATTGTTCGAGTACTCTTTTTGCGGTAAGAAACATTTATTTACTAGAAATAAAAATTTTATACTGCTGTGCTGATTTATACCTGTTCTTGTGATATTGTTATTATTATTTATGTGCCATAAATGCTCGATCATAAGAGTTGTTTAAAACTTATTCTACAATCACTACGTAGTAATACTTGATTATCATAACTTTTATTACCAAAAATTAAGAAATTGAAATTCCTCCCTGCAGAAACTTGAAATTCCTAAATTTAAAGCTTCTTAAATTCAAAATAACTCAACTTGAAAAATAAAAATGTCTAAATTTGTAAGCCTGGAAGATTTTAAACTAAATCACTAACTGAAATCCATAAACAATTCTACCAAATTCCGAATAAAAGCTTTCTCCCTAACAGTATGATTCATACAAAAATTCGTTCCGGAATTTCACGATCGCTATCTATTCGTCTATACGGATTGAACCAGAACGGATGCGTTTACGAAGGTTTGTGGCGAGTAACATTTTACCAAAACGCTAACAATAGGCCGGGTAACGGTATCGCCGAATACAAAGCATTCACTGAGAAAAACAAGACCTAGTAATAATTCAACGAGGCTGATATACTTTCGACGCGAACCGAACGCAACGATCCTGCATGGGTCATTAAAAACCCATACACGCTGTGTAAGCATGGCCGCAGATGGTCGAACTTTCGTTGAAAACGTGAAGTCATTCCAAAGTTGCAGTTAACTTTTAGAACTACTTTACTTTTCAATGTATTGGCAACGGTGTTACATACTGCTACATTTGAGTAAATAAACAACATGCAAGAATATGTACTTGAGCATGTACTTGAAATAATCAAGCTTCTGTTTATATCTAAAATATTTTCACGAATAACATTGAAGTTACATGTATAATAATCTTGGAACTTTATTACATGCATTCCTGAAACTACATAATTTAGTTATCAGTTATTTCCCTCGTCAGTATCTTGATTTCCTTCCTTCGTTATAATCCCGTAAAATATTTATGAAGATACTTATTTTTGAGCGGTCAAAGCGCTTTAACCCCTTAATAAGATCATGCTAACAAGGTAATTACGCTTATTTTCTCTCCTCCGGCTAGAAGTTTATTCTGCAATAAATATTAGCCTTTGATTAACTCGTGGCTGCCGGTATGAATATTTATACGCTTCGATGTCGACTTGACAGGCTGATCGTATTTTCGAGCGGGACCGTGGAGATAAGTAAGCGCAACGTTGCTTCATCGGTCAATTTCCGGGAGTGTCGCAAAAAAGTCCAACTCCATCTTGGCTCGCGTCCACGTAGGAAATCGTGCAAACGGACGAATCTTAGCTGCAGGTCCTGCTGGACTTCGCAGTAGAAAGTAACGAGAGCGTGGAATCGGAAGAAAACGTTCGCAGCCGGTGTTCGTACAAATATGGGATCCTGATTTTCCATCCGCGAATATTCCGGGAGTCGCGCCTGCGTTCTATTTTTCCAACGTTGGCAAAAAGATGTTCGGACAGGTGCTCGGAGAGAGGAATTTCTCGGATCTGTCCACTACGTTAACGCGGCGAGCAAATATTTTTAAAACAAAGTGCAGGTCGAAAAACAAACGTATCGCGCGGCGTTCCATCTCGTCAGGGGCCTTCGATCGGTTCAACAATATTTTTTTTTCGCTCCCGCTCCGCTTCGTCGCTGAAATCGCCATTTTTTTCTTCCTTGTATCTCGCTGTTCGTGTTCGATACCGATTCCGCTTTTTCTTCCGCTTTCCCACGCGTCCGTCTAACGGTCTGTTTTTACAGCTCGATGCTGTACATCTCGATATCGAGAATCGCTCAAAATCCGAATATTACGAGGCCGTGAAACACGCGGCCAGTATAATACTTCGCGTTTGCGAAATTATGCTTCCCCACGAGTTCTTATCCATATTTGCCGTGCGCAAACCATCAAGCGAATTACACTATCCCGGTGGATGAAGCCACTCCAAAAACCACACACATTACAAAACGTCTCGATTAAATATTTGCCCTGGAAACGGTTGGTCCGGTCGGTCTCCAAGGCACCGGCATGAAGTTACATTACCGTCTTCACCTTGCGCCACCAACCCCCTCTAACGCGACGTATGCCTTAATGAGAATTCGCCCACACTCGCACCCCATCCCCGCGTCTCGACGACACCGGTTAATTACTTTAATCGTTCGTTAACATGCTGTAAAATATGCCGGCGCAAGAAATCTGAAGCTACCCTCGTGAAAAGTGAAGGGCAACAACCTTTTGCTAAAAAGGCAACTTCAAACCTCCTTCACATATTATTTTTACTACCAACAACTCAAAGATATCCCATGAATTTTTCATTCATTCGTAGTTAAAAATAAAAATTCAGTAGATAAATAAATTTTCAGATAAAAATACAGTACTGAAAATTTACAAGTAATAAGAAAACTACAATAACACGTAAATTGATAATTGTCGAGGAAATTCGATTGTACAGTTATTGTTCGACACCATTATAAATCTTATAGTACTTTACTACCTTGTCGGAAGTTTGAAGACGTTTTCGATGAAACGTTTAACTTCAATTACCTGAAGCCGACGAAACGATTGGAAAAATCGTAAACTTTTTATCGCAGAACTGGGAATACGTAGGATCATAAAGAGAGGAAAGATGGCCCGTGTATTTTCATTAGCGATGAAATGGGAAAATGAAATATAACGATACCTACGTGAATCGTTTGTTCAATTTTATCTTGACACACGAACACGTTACTGAATTTAGAAATTGTATTATTTCCTTGCCACGATCTCTAGTTCATAACGGCACCTAAGCTTTCCATAAATTATTAACCGTCTTATGTTGATTACGGACATTAAACTCGACATGGCTAATAAGAAGTTTTGAAAGAAAAGTCTATATAAGAGTATTCCCACGAAGTAAGTAAATTATGCATTATTCCGGGAAATTATGGTTCAGAGGAAGCGAACTGCAATTTTTAATGTAATCGCGTCTTTCAGCGCGAGGCTTTTTTCGGTACTCGAAATCCGATCAATTCTGCGCGAATATCAAAGAGAATAAATAAATCAGTGAAACGTGAAATATAAATGTTTTAAAGTGAAAACGTTGATACAATTTTATACCGTTCAATAGCATAAACGTGTCACGTCCCGTTATATCTATTTTAGATTTTCATACAACAAGCTCTTCAGAAATTATTAATTATAATCGGATCCCGATTGAAACGGTTCGATCTTTCACGTATTTTATTTATGTCCGAATTTTTGTTCGAATGTTTTATTCGTTCTTTCGGAAATCGTGATCTCGTTTTATTAATAAACTTTCCACGACGTCGAACCGTTTCCATTTTGGATCTTCATAATCCGAATCTTTTGAATTTTGCACCATTCAATTCGACGCTCGAAACTTTTGCTTCGTCGCACGTTCACTCACCGGGTGCATTAAAAAATTTATTATAGCCGTACGTAATGCGACCTCAATGCCTTCGTGAATAATAATGAGGTACTTACCCCAACTTACGAAAGTAAATTTAAAATTAACACTCAAGAGACGTATTCGCGCGTAGCATGTAGGTCACGAGTTTTAATGTTACGTTCAGCCTTTTAACCATAAAAAAAGATTTTAAAAATGTGTATCCTCTGCATTGCTGTACCAAATTATTGCTAAAAGCTTTCGTATAATATAGATAGAAACTGATATTACTGCGAAGTATCTATGAATTTATGAACACATAGAATGTCTGAAATACAATTATATCACACTTTGACCCACATATGAATTCATGTATAATTAGAAATTAGTTTTGTCTAACTAGAAGTAAGATTAATAGGTAAAATTAAAATTCTCAAAGTCTACGAGAACAATAGATGAAATTTATTAACAGAAATATGTAACCCTCGTAAGCAGCGTGTACTGCTGCAGTGCAATTTCATTACAATGTAGCTCAGAAAATGTAGAAATTATTCTACAACGAGATATCTCTACAACATGAAATAGAAAGTTTGGAAATTTTCCTGCAAAACAGTACTTCTGCAATTAATTTGCAATACTATATATGTACTGATAATTCATCAATATTTAGTTACTTAACAGAAATCGTAAAAGCTCCACTTATCGAGAAGCTTATAAAAATTTATGAATCTTTAACAGACTTTTAAATTCTAAGAGTGTAAATGCTGACATCAGTGTGAATGTAGCAATATAATATGATATAAATTTTCAGAATTAAAAATTTAAATTATCAATTTTATTCTTCTTTTAATTATTGCAATTTATTAAATTAGTAATGTAATTAACTGATAACTCCAACAGCGATTTAACGCGTTAAAAAGGGTGTAATAACTGTTTCATTTCGGCAGAGATTAAATTTTTCAAAATTTTATACATATTAATCGACGTAGCCAGCAGTTTCGTACGAATTTTAATATTTAGTGCATTTACGTATACCATTAATTTTTCCCGTTGCAAAATCAGTAAATTCGCTACGAGAGGAAAAGGAGAGACAGAAGAGGAAAAAAGAGAGAGCAGGATTACATTTTCCATTAGCGGTCGAGGCGAGCTTTCTTCGGACTTGTCGCGTTGGCACTCGTGCTGATTATCAACCTGTTCTGGACAGGAGCTTTTTTTCCCCTCGTTTTACCTCATTTCCCATTCCTTTATACGACGAATCACGTGCACGTAATAATAAAGCAGCAAGCCTGCGCGACATCTCGCTAATGTACACTGTCTCTCCTTTTTTCTTTCTTTTTTCATTTTCAATTTACTATCGAAGAGTAATTTTGTAGAGCTGGCGATTTATGGTATCCGCGATAACACTAGGTGACACCTAGCTAAGAAACAGAGTGTAATTTCATACTGTTTTCCAGTTAATTACTGTATCAATATTCTTTAATAAACACATTTAATACACTTCTACTTGGCTAAAGTTTATGTTGCAAATATTATTTTTTTACTAAATTCACAAACAGAAGGTGTATGAGAAACATCTGAAATATCACTTTAAAATATTTGAACAAGACAGAGTCTGAAAATTTTACTACTTGAAATGAACCAAAACAATACAAAATAATAAAATACATTAATCTCCCCTATTTAATCTTTGCAATTTCTGAAAATCGACAGTAAAATAAGACAGAAGATAAGGAAGTTATTCAACAGGAATTAACGAAACAATAGCTGGAGAAGTAAAATTGAAGTTGAGATTCAGCCGGTAGCAATATGTGAAAGCATCCTTCACCGTAGTACCGTGTACGTTGTAAGATAAAACAACTGCCGTCGTAATAAATTAATGCTCGTGTTTTTTTAAATTACACTATCATTCATCCACCATCAGAAATTCTCGTATTTCAGCAAAGTTTGCACGAACTGTACGTTGATGAAAGCCATAGATTCGCAAGTTCATTTCCTCGCGTGATACGCTGCCACGAGTTCGCTCTCATCTCTCTTCCAGCCTTTCACGGAATTTCCTTCGTCCTGCGAAAGGATACACGGAAATCGTTAGTGAAATACCGAATGTTTACGAGTGGGAATAAACTTGATCCGAGGTAGCTAGCTTGAGCCAGGCAATTAAAGATAGAGGCACGCGGACCAGCCGCGAAGAAAACAGCAAGTTGATTTTAATCGGAGAACACGTGGTCATGATTTCTCTTCAAGCTGTTTCCCTTTGTTCCACGAACTCGCCGACCAGACATTGTAGCAGATAATTCTCATAAGTTTCGCCGAAAATTGTTTGTTCGCCACCTTCTTCTTCAGAACGTCGCGTCTTATCTGCAGTTTCTTCAAACTTCGACGTTGTTTTGCAAACTGTACAATCCGCGATATCGTCAAGCTAATTTAAATATTCGTCAGGAAGCCGAGAAAGGAAGAGACGAGCAAATGACGACTGAAACTGAATATTTCAGTCGAATCCACGTTTCGAACCCCCCCATTTGTGGAACGCTGAATAACAAGGCTACGTCGTGGAGCACAAAGAGGAAGAAAATGATGCTTCGTTCGTTGTTTTTAATGAGATACCGGAGAAATTATTATTTCCTGTTTGTTTCTGCTGTTTGGAAATTTCGATGGAATCTTTAGCTTTTTTTTCAAAGAGAAAGGAGACCGAGGGTTCCACACTAAGTTTGAATTTCTAAAGTTTTCCGGCTTTGATTACATTCGTAAATGTCTCAATTTGCGAATGTGAAAAGTTCCCTTAGGGAATGCTCTCTCGGTGCATTTACAGACGCAATATCAAAAAATCTGCAGTTATGAAATAACGATAGAACGAGGAGGGAATGTTTCAACGTGATTGAAATATTTGTTTCCAATTTTTCTGTAGCGTTGGCAATTTTCGACAAATTTTTCCAGTAGCGCGGAATAAAAGCGGAGAACACGCGTGTTTCTGGGAACAGTTTTAAATTTAATCTACGGAAAAGGTATGGCTTACGGACATTAAAGAGGAGAATTTTCGCGATTCCCTGGACAGAATCGAGCACTTAACCGTGTACACGCGAATCTGTCGCGTGGAAAAATATCACCGACAGGCGTTACACTCGGCAGGATAGGAATTCCTACGGGACATCGCGTTTCCCCCT